>NW_022264896.1:271909-296909 GCF_002021735.2 Oncorhynchus kisutch
AATATCAGTTTGGTCCACTAATATCGAGTAATTAAACTACTTATCGTGATTAAATCTATTTAAAATATATATATGGGGTCATCTTGGCCATGTTCTGTTATAATCTCCACCCGGCACAGCCAGAAGAGGACTGGCCACCCCACATAGCCTGGTTCCTCTCTAGGTTTCTTCCTAGGTTTTGGCCTTTCTAGGGAGTTTTTCCTAGCCACCGTGCTTCTACACCTGCATTGCTTGCTGTTTGGGGTTTTAGGCTGGGTTTCTGTACAGCACTTTGAGATATCAGCTGATGTACGAAGGGCTATATAAATACATTTGATTTGATTTGATTCATAAATAGTCTCTATGGGGGTGCCACAGGGTTCAATTCTTGGACCGACTCTCTTCTCTGTATACATCAATGAGGTCGCTCTTGCTGCTGGTGAGTCCCTGATCCACCTCTACGCAGACGACACCATTCTGTATACTTCCGGCCCTTCTTTGGACACTGTGTTAACAACCCTCCAGGCAAGCTTCAATGCCATACAACTCTCCTTCCGTGGCCTCCAATTGCTCTTAAATACAAGTAAAACTAAATGCATGCTCTTCAACCGATCGCTACCTGCACCTACCCGCATGTCCAACATCACTACTCTGGACGGCTCTGACTTAGAATACGTGGACAACTACAAATACTTAGGTGTCTGGTTAGACTGTAAACTCTCCTTCCAGACCCATATCAAACATCTCCAATCCAAAGTTAAATCTAGAATTGGCTTCCTATTTCGCAACAAAGCATCCTTCACTCATGCTGCCAAACATACCCTTGTAAAACTGACCATCCTACCAATCCTCGACTTTGGCGATGTCATTTACAAAATAGCCTCCAATACCCTACTCAACAAATTGGATGCAGTCTATCACAGTGCAATCCGTTTTATCACCAAAGCCCCATATACTACCCACCATTGCGACCTGTACGCTCTCGTTGGCTGGCCCTCGCTTCATACTCGTCGCCAAACCCACTGGCTCCATGTCATCTACAAGACCCTGCTAGGTAAAGTCCCCCCTTATCTCAGCTCGCTGGTCACCATAGCATCTCCCACCTGTAGCACACGCTCCAGCAGGTATATCTCTCTAGTCACCCCCAAAACCAATTCTTTCTTTGGCCGCCTCTCCTTCCAGTTCTCTGCTGCCAATGACTGGAACGAACTACAAAAATCTCTGAAACTGGAAACACTTATCTCCCTCACTAGCTTTAAGCACCAACTGTCAGAGCAGCTCACAGATTACTGCACCTGTACATAGCCCACCTATAATTTAGCCCAAACAACTACCTCTTTCCCAACTGTATTTAATTTTTATTTATTTATTTATTTTGCTCCTTTGCACCCCATTATTTTTTATTTCTACTTTGCACATTCTTCCATTGCAAAACTACCATTCCAGTATTTTACTTGCTATATTGTATTTACTTTGCCATCATGGCCTTTTTTGCCTTTACCTCCCTTCTCACCTCATTTGCTCACATTGTATATAGACTTGTTTATACTGCATTATTGACTGTATGTTTGTTTTTACTCCATGTGTAACTCTGTGTCGTTTTATCTGTCGAACTGCTTTGCTTTATCTTGGCCAGGTCGCAATTGTAAATGAGAACTTGTTCTCAACTTGCCTACCTGGTTAAATAAAGGTGTTCTCAACTTGCCTACCTGGTTAAATAAAGGTGTTCTCAACTAGCCTACCTGGTTAAATAAAGGTGAAATAAATAAAAATATATATATAAAAAACACGCGCACGCGTATTTGTTAGAAACATTACGGTAGACGTTCCTGTGTCAGCTCAGTTCCCATGAGTCTTTGCGTCTGCTCTTTGCTTGTGGTGCTAGCTGTTCAGTTAGCTAGCTAGCTATTATAGATACAAGTTGTCAACACGTTTCTCATTCGGTATCTAAATCTAAACCTACCGCGACAATGAAAGATGTTACCGGGTATCTCAAAACGCAACAGAGCATCAGTTCGACTCCGGAGATGGCATCGGAATGGCACACACTAGAGGAGTTTTACAACAAAAAGTAAGGAAAGCGTCTGTCTACGTTAGCTAGTTTTTGTATGTCATTCATGCGCTGAGTCATGGAGTTAGCTTACTAATGCTACAGTAGCTAGCTAAACACCAACCATCAGTGAATTGTGTAGAGTGGAATAAAACATAAAATATATTTTATTCGTAACATGTGACTAACATTACCGAAAATGTATTGTTATGATCGTCTTCATGTCCACAATCTTCCTTGATGCTATGCGCTTAACGGTTGCTAAAATGCTTCAGTAGACACGGAGGCTAGCTAATTAGCTAGTTAGTTAACGTTCGTTTTTTTTGTTGCGTTTAGGGACTTTTGCAATCTTGCAAGGCCATAGGTATTCATAGTCTCCGTCTTCCCTTCATCTGGAGGCAGGTAGACTAGTGGTCAGAGAGTTGGACTAGTAAGTTAACAGAAAAGTTGCAAGATCGAATTCCCAAACTGACAAGGTAAAACATCTGTCGTTCTGCCCCTGAACAGGCAGTTAACCCACTGTTCCTAGGCTGTCATTGAAAATAAGAATTTGTTCTTAACTGACTTGCCTAGTTAAATAAAGGTCAAATAAATCTGACCAGCTTGCCACTAACCCCATTCAGTGCAGGATTGTTTCTTATTCATCATGTAATTCTAGTACCTAACCATACCTCTTCTTCCATTTTCAGGTTGTGGCATCAGTTGACCCTAAAGCTCACAGACTTTGTAAAAGACCCTTGCTTTGCCACAGGAGATGGCCTCATACAACTGTACGATAACTTCCTCAGTGACTTTGACCACAGGTAGGACCAACACCAACCTACAGTAATAACTGCTTCTCTGACAATTGGAATAGTAGCTAGAATTACAACACTGTTTAGTAGTCTGAGTGTTCAGTTGTTACCCTTTCTCTGTCTCTCTGTCGTTTCTAGAATCAACCCCCTGTCTCTGGTGGAGATCATCCTGTATGTTGCCAGACAGATGACCGGTAAGAACACAGTCGGGACATGCAGTCTGTAGTCCTATCACCTTCTTCGCTGATGCTAAGTAATTTAACTTGAATCCACTCAGATACAGCATGTATCCACTCGTGCGATTTCAACCAGCTCAACCAAGTTCTCCTTTTCAGATCCTAAAGATGCTATCACTTTCCTTGAGAAGACGAAGGAGAAGGTGAAGAGCAACGATGAGTCGGTCATTCTGTGCAAGACATCTATTGGAGCCCTTAAACTGGAGATAAATGACCTTCCAGCCACAAAGGTAACACACTGTCCGGGTATACAGTAACTTGTAGGTAAAAAAAACCTGGAAAACAAACATCTCAATGGAGACCTGTCCCAAGACGGCAGGAATCAAAACAATCAATAGCTTACTGAAGCCAGATGTACATGTATGTACATTGCAATCCAGTGTATATTTTTTATTTTATTTAACCTTTATTTAACTAGGCAAGTCAGTTAAGAACAAATTCTTATTTTCAATGACGGCCTAGGAACAGTGGGTTAACTGCCTGTTCAGGGGCAGAACGACAGATTTGTACCTTGTCAGCTCGGGGGTTTGAACTTGTAACCTTCCGGTTACTAGTCCACCGCTCTAGCCACTAGGCTACCCTGCCTTCCGTCCTGCAGATATTAATTGAGGAGGTGGAGGAGACGCTGAATAACTTGCCGGGTGTGACGTCAGTCCACGGGCGATTCTACGACCTGTCCAGCAAATACTACCGCATTGTGGGGAACCACGCCTCTTACTACAAGGACGCTCTGCGCTACCTCGGCTGTGTCGACATCAAAGACCTGCCAGGTAACATCTGTTTACGATGTACAGAGGCAGTATGTTGCACTGAAATCCTACAGCAGAATTTAATGTTGGCAAAATCACAAAAGCATCATTAGAATTTATTTATTTTATTTTTTACAATTGTTTGAAGGCGTTATTCGTTTTTTGTGTGCTAGTACTCACTAGCTGTCATAACTGATGTCTTTATATCCATCAGAGACAGAGAAGCAGGAGAGGGCTTTCACACTGGGTCTGGCTGGACTCTTAGGAGAAGGAGTTTACAACTTCGGAGAGCTGGTAATTACTCATCACCACCCTTGTGATAGTTGTGTTTTTGAGGTATCTTCCCATTTGGTGAGATATTAGCCTGTCCGATAATAAGCATCAAGCAGCCATTTTAAAGTTAGTTTTGGCTGAGCTGCAGCCACAAAAGTTTGGGCTCAAGTTTTACCTTCAAAGCACCAGATGGCTTTGACAGCCTTTGTTTGACAGTCTGTCTCTGCTTGTGTTTTTAGCTGATGCACCCAGTACTGGAGTCCCTAAGGAGCACAGACAAGCAGTGGCTGATAGACACATTGTACTCCTTCAACGGAGGCAACGTGGAGAAGTTCCAGGCCTACAAGTCTGCCTGGGGAGCGCAGGTAACCAGCACAACTGGCTATATTACGGCCTACAACAGTCGGTTGAATGTACTCTATGGAAACTATCGCTGCAAGAAATAAAGATTGAAAACTATTGTAGCTCCCGTTGTCTCGTTCCAGAATGTGTTATTGTTTATACACATGGACATGGGGTTTGTTGAGGTGCTATGATTGGAGGCCCATTAAAAAAAAATGATAATGCAAGTTAATAATGTTACAATAATCACAGAAGATTAGAAATCACCTGTCATTTAACCAACAAACACAACTCATCTCAACGTGTGTCTGTGTTGCAGCCTGACCTGGCAGCCAACGAAGCCAAACTGATGCAGAAGATTCAGCTGTTGTGTGTGATGGAGGTGGGTTCTCCTTTCTCTCTCTTCTCCCCCCCACACACAGCAGAACTAATGCTCTCTCTAATTGAATGTTTTATAGTGCAGGAGAACTGATGTTTGGATACAGGTTTTACTTTTCACAACGAATGTGTTTGTTTTACCCAAGGGTAGGAACTGAAAAATGTCATATTTTTAGAGGAACAGAATCTGAACTGGGAACGAAAGTGATCTATACTGTTCCGGAACAGAACAGTTATTTTGAAAGCATGGGAACCGATTAATAACTTTACATTTCGGGTAATTTTTCTAGTCCCACAAAAAAACACAACAAAGTGGCTATGCAAAGCTCTCCCTCTGTCACTCAGAAAGTTCTTCCAGTGTCTGCCTGCCCCTCCCCCTCCTTCTGAAGCCCTCACTTTGTCACTCAGAAACTTCTTCCAGTGTCTGCCTGTCAGATCTTTGCCAGTGTGTGAGTGTGTGGGCTACTGTAGCCCCTCCACTCTGAAGCATAGGCTACTGGAGCCCCTCCCCCCTCTGAAGCATAGGCCACTGGAGCCCCTCCACTCTGAAGTATAGGCTACTGGAGCCCCTCCCCCCTCTGAAGCATAGGCTACTGGAGCCCCTCCCCCCTCTGAAGCATAGGCTACTGGAGCCCCTCCCCCCTCTGAAGCATAGGCCACTGGAGCCCCTCCACTCTGAAGTATAGGCTACTGGAGCCCCTCCCCCCTCTGAAGCATAGGCTACTGGAGCCCCTCCCCCCTCTGAAGCATAGGCTACTGGAGCCCCTCCCCCCTCTGAAGCATAGGCTACTGGAGCCCCTCCCCCCTCTGAAGCATAGGCTACTGGAGCCCCTCCCCCCTCTGAAGCATAGGCTACTGGAGCCCCTCCCCCCTCTGAAGCATAGGCTACTGGAGCCCCTCCCCCCTCTGAAGCATAGGCTACTGGAGCCCCTCCCCCCTCTGAAGCATAGGCTACTGGAGCCCCTCCCCCCTCTGAAGCATAGGCTACTGGAGCCCCTCCCCCCTCTGAAGCATAGGCTACTGGAGCCCCTCCCCCCTCTGAAGCATAGGCTACTGGAGCCCCTCCCCCCTCTGAAGCATAGGCTACTGGAGCCCCTCCCCCCCTCTGAAGCATAGGCTACTGTAGGCTACTGTAGCCTACTGATGTTACAGGCATGAAAACAGAAGAATGCTAGTTAATGATACTATAGTTATCAAATTTTATTTGTCACATACACATGGTTAGCAGATGTTAGTGCGAGTGTAGCGAAATGCTTGTGCTTCTAGTTCCGACCATTCACAACAACTACCTCATACACACAAGTGTAAAGGAATGATTAAGACTATGTACATATAAATATATGAATGAGAGATGGCCGAACGGCATAGGCAAGATGCAGTAGATGGTATAGAGTGCAGTATATACATATGAGATGAGTAATGTAGGGTATGTAAACATTATATAAAGTGGCATAGTTTAAAGTGGCTAGTGATATATTTATTACATCCTGAAAAAGGGGACTTTTCTTTTTTTTGCTGAGTCAAAATAAAATGAATGGTTCAGAATGAAACAATTGGAAAATAAATTAGGTTCCGACACCTGATTTTTACCAACTTACTGTTGAATGCACTGATTGGTCAGTCTCTCTGGGTCACAGCGCCTGCTTAATGACGAGGATAAATGTAAATGATGTTCTCAAACAGCCCTAACAGGTCTACCTCTTCTTCTCTCCTCCGTCTAGATGACGTTCACTCGTCCCGCCAACAACAGACAGCTGACCTTCCATGAGATTGGACAGAGTGCCAAGATCCCCGTGAACGAGGTCAGTTGGTCATCAATCCACTAATCGTATGTCACTTATACCAAATCATTAATATCTGGAGGCTTCCTATGAACATAGGTCTGTATCCGATGGTCACCTGGTCCACAGGGGATTTCCCCAGCACAATAACATCCAATTTAAAATAACATTTAGTTGAGTCGGTGCTTTACTGTCTGGAACTATAGGCCTGCACATCCTGTGGCTCCACCTCCGGGGTTGGTGACAGCTGGGGTTTATCTGGAGACCAGGGTTGGTGACAGCTGGGGTTTATCTGGAGACCAGGGTTGGTGACAACTGGGGTTTATCTGGAGACCAGGGTTGTTGACAACTGGGGTTTATCTGGGGACCAGGGTTGGGGTTTATCTGGGGACCAGGGTGGGTGACAACTGGGGTTTATCTGGAGACCAGGGTTGGGGTTTATCTGGGGACCGGGGTGGGTGACAACTGGGGTTTATCTGGAGACCAGGGTTGGGGTTTATCTGGAGACCAGGGTTGGGGTTTATCTGGAGACCAGGGTTGGGGTTTATCTGGAGACCAGGGTTGGGGTTTATCTGGAGACCAGGGTTGGGGTTTATCTGGAGACCAGGATTGGGGTTTATCTGGAGACCAGGGTTGGGGTTTATCTGGAGACCAGGGTTGGGGTTTATCTGGAGACCAGGGTTGGGGTTTATCTGGAGACCAGGGTTGGGGTTTATCTGGAGACCAGGGTTGGGGTTTATCTGGAGACCAGGGTTGGGGTTTATCTGGAGACCAGGGTTGGGGTTTAATCCGGGGACCAGGGTTGGGGTTTAATCCGGGGACCAGGGTTGGGGTTTAATCCGGGGACCAGGGTTGGGGTTTAATCCGGGGACCAGGGTTGGGGTTTAATCCGGGGACCAGGGTTGGGGTTTAATCCGGGGACCAGGGTTGGGGTTTAATCCGGGGACCAGGGTTGGGTTTTAATCCGGGGACCAGGGTTGGGGTTTAATCCGGGGACCAGGGTTGGGGTTTAATCCGGGGACCAGGGTTGGGGTTTAATCCGGGGACCAGGGTTGGGGTTTAATCCGGGGACCAGGGTTGGGGTTTAATCTGGGGACCAGGGTTGGGGTTGGTCGTCCCCTACAGGTGGAGCTGCTAGTGATGAAAGCTCTGTCTGTGGGTCTGATTGTGATTCTTGGCCGTCCCCTGCAGGTGGAGCTGCTAGTGATGAAAGCTCTGTCTGTGGGTCTGATCAAAGGAAACATTGACGAGGTGGACCAGAAGGTTCAGATGACCTGGGTGCAGCCCCGAGTACTGGACCTGCAGCAGGTAAATGCATTCTCCTTAACATATTCATATTCACGGGCCAAGGAATAATAATCAATCAATGAAAAGCACCGGTTCTCAGGGGCTGGACATGACTCCTGGTTTGGACCAGAAACAGGGAATATTCTGTTTTACTATAGTGTCCTCTGTAACACAAGACATTGAGACCAATCCTAGTTGTAGTTAAAATAAGTGTCTTTGAGCTATAGAAATCATCCTCGCCATATAGAAAAGCTTGTGACTGTCAACCTTTGACCCTCACTCTCTTCCTTGTCCCTGTTCAGATCAAGGGCATGAAGGACCGGTTGGACCTCTGGTGTGGGGATGTGAAAAACATGGCTGTGTTGGTGGAACAGCAGGCCCACGATATCCTCACCTAGACAGCCCCCCCCCCCCTTGGTTTAGCATCACTTAGACAGGTCTCCTCCCCTTGGTTTAGCCTCACCTAGACAGGTATCCTCCCTCTGGTCTCCTCTATGGCCCTGTCCAGAACAACCCCCTAACCTCTAGACACTTGTAGAGATCAGAAGATTTATTTGATAGGTTTATGCAGTATGATGATAGTACCTTGCCCTCTGATAGTCTAGGTAGAGTTTTGGCCATATTGCTTACACCAGTCAGATCCTCTCAGACAAGGGTCTAAGGTGTAGGTGCCAGGATGTTCTTCTGGACAGGGCCCTTCTCCCAGCCTGTTCACCCCTAGAACAGACACCATCACAGGAATCCTCTCAGACAAGGGTCTAAGGTGTAGGTGCCAGGATGTTCTTCTGGACAGGGCCCTTCTCCCAGCCTGTTCACCCCTAGAACAGACACCATCACAGGAATCCTCTCAGACAAGGGTCTAAGGTGTAGGTGCCAGGATGTTCTTCTGGACAGGGCCCTTCTCCCAGCCTGTTCACCCCTAGAACAGACACCATCACAGGAATCCTCTCAGACAAGGGTCTAAGGTGTAGGTGCCAGGATGTTCTTCTGGACAGGGCCCTTCTCCCAGCCTGTTCACCCCTAGAACAGACACCTTCACAGGAATCCTCTCAGACAAGGGTCTAAGGTGTAGGTGCCAGGATGTTCTTCTGGACAGGGCCCTTCTCCCAGCCTGTTCACCCCTAGAACAGACACCTTCACAGGAATCCTCTCAGACAAGGGTCTAAGGTGTAGGTGCCAGGATGTTCTTCTGGACAGGGCCCTTCTCCCAGCCTGTTCACCCCTAGAACAGACACCTTCACAGGAATCCTCTCAGACAAGGGTCTAAGGTGTAGGTGCCAGGATGTTCTTCTGGACAGGGCCCTTCTCCCAGCCTGTTCACCCCTAGAACAGACACCTTCACAGGAATCCTCTCAGACAAGGGTCTAAGGTGTAGGTGCCAGGATGTTCTTCTGGACAGGGCCCTTCTCCCAGCCTGTTCACCCCTAGAACAGACACCTTCACAGGAATCCTCTCAGACAAGGGTCTAAGGTGTAGGTGCCAGGATGTTCTTCTGGACAGGGCCCTTCTCCCAGCCTGTTCACCCCTAGAACAGACACCATCACAGGAATCCTCTCTTCGTTCCTCTACCTACCCATCTCCCAGAAGGACTGATGCATCCAACTTTTTCCGTTTATTTTATTTGTGTTTTTGTTGGGGTTCTGTGTACGTTCTTGTTACTTTATAGCAGGAAATAAATCAAATAAAACATTGTTCAATTTTGAAATAAAAATGACAAATGCTTGTTGATGAAACATTACCTTTCAAGCATGAATTGTGGATGTGACTGTGTTTTTAGACCAATTGGTTATATTGACAAGTAGAATGACAGTTCCTTAACCCTGGATCCTGAGGTATGTTTAAATGTTTAACCAGAAGGTTGTATTGACTAATAGAATGACAGTGTCCTCAACCCTGGATCCTGAGGTATGTTGAACCAGAAGGTTGTATTGACTAATAGAATGACAGTTTCCTGGATCCTGAGGTATGTTGAACCAGAAGGTTGTATTGACTAATAGAATGACAGTTTCCTCAACCCTGGATCCTGAGGTATGTTGAACCAGAAGGTTATATTGACTAATAGAATGACAGTTTCCTGGATCCTGAGGTATGTTGAACCAGAAGGTTGTATTGACTAATAGAATGACAGTTTCCTGGATCCTGAGGTATGTTGAACCAGAAGGTTATATTGACTAATAGAATGACAGTTACCACAACCCTGGATCCTGAGGTATGTTTAACCAGAAGGTTATATTGTGTTTGGGAGAGTTGTAACAACAAACCTCTTGAGTTGGCACTTGCTGAAATTACATTCAAGGAATGTTCTCGATCACATCCTCTGTTGCGCTCTGCCCATATGCCAGAACACTATGTGGTTTCCAAGACATTTCTAATACACTCAAGGCACCTTCACATTATGGTCAGGTCATATGGCTAACAGTAGATTTAATATTTCTATAGAAGCAGAAAGAATGTTAATGTTTCTGGGGGGTGAACCCAGGGGTACATGAGGTCCAGGACAAGAGGGGTATGGTGAACCCAGGGGGACATGAGGTCCAGGACTAGAGGGGTATGGTGAACCCAGCTGTACATGAGGTCCAGGATTAGAGGGGTATGGTGAACCCAGGGGTACATGAGGTCCAGGACTAGAGGGGTATGGTGAACCCAGCTGTACATGAGGTCCAGGATTAGAGGGGTATGGTGAACCCAGGGGTACATGAGGTCCAGGACTAGAGGGGTATGGTGAACCCAGGGGTACATGAGGTCCAGGACTAGAGGGGTATGGTGAACCCAGGGGTACATGAGGTCCAGGACTAGAGGGGTATGGTGAACCCAGGGGTACATGAGGTCCAGGACTAGAGGGGTATGGTGCGAACCCAGGAGTACATGAGGTCCAGGACTAGAGGGGTATAGTATGAACCCAGGGGTACATGAGGTCCAGGACTAGAGGGTTATGGTGTGAACCCAGGGGTACATGAGGTCCAGGACTAGAGGGGTATGGTGTGAACCCAGGAGTACATGAGTTCCAGGACTAGAGGGGTATGGTGTGAACCCAGGGGTACATGAGGTCCAGGATTAGAGGGGTTATGGTGTGAACCCAGGGGTACATGAGGTCCAGGACAAGAGGGGTATGGTGAACCCAGGAGTACATGAGGTCCAGGACAAGAGGGGTATGGTGAACCCAGGAGTACATGAGGTCCAGGACTAGAGGGGTATGGTGAACCCAGGAGTACATGAGGGGTATGAACCCAGGGGTACATGAGGTCCAAGACTAGAGGGGTATGGTGAACCCAGGGGTACATGAGGTCCAGGACTAGAGGGGTATGAACCCAGGGGTACATGAGGTCCAGGACTAGAGGGGTATGGTGAACCCAGGAGTACATGAGGGGTATGAACCCAGGGGTACATGAGGTCCAAGACTAGAGGGGTATGGTGAACCCAGGGGTACATGAGGTCCAGGACTAGAGGGGTATGAACCCAGGGGTACATGAGGTCCAGGACTAGAGGGGTATGGTGTGAACCCAGGAGTACATGAGGTCCAGGACTAGAGGGGTATAGTATGAACCCAGGGGTACATGAGGTCCAGGACTAGAGGGTTATGGTGTGAACCCAGGGGTACATGAGGTCCAGGACTAGAGGGGTATGGTGTGAACACAGGGGTACATGAGGTCCAGGATTAGAGGGGTATGGTGTGAACACAGGGGTACATGAGGTCCAGGACTAGAGGGGTATGGTGTGAACACAGGGGTACATGAGGTCCAGGACTAGAGGGGTATGGTGTGAACACAGGGGTACATGAGGTCCAGGACTAGAGGGGTATGGTGTGAACACAGGGGTACATGAGGTCCAGGACTAGAGGGGTATGGTGTGAACACAGGGGTACATGAGGTCCAGGACTAGAGGGGTATGGTGTGAACACAGGGGTACATGAGGTCCAGGACTAGAGGGGTATGGTGTGAACACAGGGGTACATGAGGTCCAGGACTAGAGGGGTATGGTGTGAACACAGGGGTACATGAGGTCCAGGACTAGAGGGGTATGGTGTGAACACAGGGGTACATGAGGTCCAGGACTAGAGGGGTATGGTGTGAACACAGGGGTACATGAGGTCCAGGACTAGAGGGGTATGGTGTGAACACAGGGGTACATGAGGTCCAGGACTAGAGGGGTATGGTGTGAACACAGGGGTACATGAGGTCCAGGACTAGAGGGGTATGGTGTGAACACAGGGGTACATGAGGTCCAGGACTAGAGGGGTATGGTGTGAACACAGGGGTACATGAGGTCCAGGACTAGAGGGGTATGGTGTGAACACAGGGGTACATGAGGTCCAGGACTAGAGGGGTATGGTGTGAACACAGGGGTACATGAGGTCCAGGACTAGAGGGGTATGGTGTGAACCCAGGGGTACATGAGGTCCAGGACTAGAGGGGTATGGTGTGAACACAGGGGTACATGAGGTCCAGGACTAGAGGGGTATGGTGTGAACACAGGGGTACATGAGGTCCAGGACATGGGGGAAACTGTTCATATAATTAAAATTCCATCATTTCAGTTATTTTCTATTCATCTCTTCGATTACTGTGCTTAAAAGCCTACTGATATACGCTGAGTGTCCGTACCAAACATTAGGAACATCTGCTTATTATTGAGTTTCACCCCCGTTTGTCCTCAGAACAGCCTCAATTCATTGGTGCATAGACTCTACAAGGTGTTCGAGAAGCCTTCCACAGGGATGCTGGCACATGTCGACTCCAATGCTTCCCACGGTTGTGTCAAGTTGGCTGGATGTCCTTTGGGTGGTGGACCATTTTAGATACACACAGGGAAACTGTTCAGCATGAAAAAGCGTTGCAGTTCTTGACACACTCAAACACGGTGCGCCTGGCACATATTGCCATACCACGTTCAAAGGCACTTAAATCTTAATTTGATTGAAGTGGATTTAACAAGTGAGGTCAACAAGGGATCATAGCTTTTACCTGGTCAGTCTATGTCATGGAAAGAGCAGGTGTTCCTAATGTTTTGTTCACTCTGTGTAAACGTAGGCAACATTATCACCACTGATTTACTATACTAACAAATTATTAAATCGATGCATTGCATTTATAGATACAGTATTATGAATATCTATTCTACTGCAAAATTCTTAATGCGGGATCTTAATTCAATCTTAATGAAGGGTTTTCAGAAAATGTCTACAGGAAATCTATTGAGCTAAATTAGTCTTAGATTGTCCCTGAGGTAAAGGAACAGCAACCAACAACGAGAGGAGATCGTGACAAACACATCCACCAGCTCACTACTCGGTTTCCAAGGTGATTCATTAAAGTCTTCCATTCAATCAATACATTTGTATGAGGCCAGACTGAATCCCTGAATTATCAGGCTATGAACTACATAACCACATTATCAGGCCTTGAACTACATAACAACATTATCAGGCCATGAACTACATAACCACATTATCAGGCTATGAACTACATAACCACATTATCAGGTCATGAACTACATAACCACATTATCAGGCTATGAATCACTGTACATAACCACATTATCAGGCTATGAACGACTGTACATAACCACATTATCAGGCTATGAACCACTGTACATAACCACATTATCAGGCTATGAACCACTGTACATAACCACATTATCAGGCCATGAACTACATAACCACATTATCAGGCTATGAACTACATAACCACGTTATCAGGCTATGAACTACATAACCACATTATCAGGTCATGAACTACATAACCACATTATCAGGCTATGAATCACTGTACATAACCACATTATCAGGCTATGAACGACTGTACATAACCACATTATCAGGCTATGAACCACTGTACATAACCACATTATCAGGCTATGAACCACTGTACATAACCACATTATCAGGCCATGAACTACATAACCACATTATCAGGCTATGAACCACTGTACATAACCACATGATCAGGCTATGAACTACATAACCACATTATCAGGCTATGAACCACTGTACATAACCACATTATCAGGCCATGAACTACATAACCACATTATCAGGCTATGAACCACTGTACATAACCACATTATCAAGCCATGAACTACATAACCACGTTATCAGGCTATGAACTACTGTACATAACCACATTATCGGGCCATGAACTACATAACCACATTATCAGGCTATGAACCACTGTACATAACCACATTATCAGGCTATGAACTACATAACCACATTATCGGGCTATGAACCACTGTACATAACCACATTATCAAGCCATGAACTACATAACCACGTTATCAGGCTATGAACTACATAACCACAGTATCAGGCCATGAACTACATAACCACATTATCAGGCTATGAACTACATAACCACATTATCAGGCTATGAACCACTGTACATAACCACATTATCAGGCTATGACCTACATAACCACATTATCAGGCTATGAACCACTGTATTTAACCACATTATCAGGCCATGAACTACATAACCACATTATCAGGCTATGAACTACATAACCACGTTATCAGGCTATGACCTACATAACCACATTATCAGGCTATGAACCACTGTACATAACCACATTATCAGGCCATGAACTACATAACCACATTATCAGGCTATGAACCACTGTACATAACCACATTATCAAAATGCCACCTTGATTATCATAGGGGAAACATTGAGGTGATTTAAAAAAAAATATGTAGTTGAACATCTGAAACTGTCATGAATTAAAATAAAATATATATGATGTGAAAACAGAAAACAAATTTAAAAAACGGAAAACGTTGATTTAATCAGGTATTTAATCATTATTAAAATGCTTTTATTTTAATGCGCTTTATAAGAGAGAAAATGTGGAAAATGTGTGGTTCTTATCCAAGAAAACGGTTCAGGACCGTCTCCCAATAGCTTCATATTGGCAGACAGTGAAAGACGTGGGAGGTTCTGACTATCTGTGGTGTTATCAGTATGAATTGTGTTATTCACTGTGGGTGCGACTCAAATGGACCCCTATTCCCTATAGAGCCCTACGGTCCCTGGTGGAAAGTAGTGTACCATACAGGGAATAGGGTGCCATTTGAGTCGCAGGCTGTGATCCATGTTAAATGGCTACATACTGAACACAGTGTAAATACAGTTTAGCTACACATTATTACACCGTGCATACAAACCGTTACCTGTGTGCCGCACAATAATCAAGGATTTGCAAATAAACTAAAACAATAATCCTAGGCTGGTAGGTGTAGCCACAATCAATGAGTTTGTTTAACACAGAATCAAAAGGCCAACATGCTGTAAACAGGAAGAACAATCCGTACCTACACTATAATCACCCTGTTGAACCAGCCTAATTTGTTTATTTTACCTTTATTTAACCAGGCAAGTCAGTTAAGAACACATTCTTATTTTCAATGACGGCCTGGGAACAGTGGGGTTAACTGCCTGTTCAGGGACAGAATGACAGATTTGTACCTTGTCAGCTCGGGGGTTTGAACTCACAACCTTCCGGTTACTAGTCCAACACTCTAACCACTAGGCTACCCTGCCGCCCCTAATGGAACTACCATGTAATTATACATGCTACTACCAGTAATGTGGTTATATCATATGTCTTGTCTTGTGCCACTCACTGTTCATTTAAAAAATATATATATTGATTTAACCATTATTTAACTAGGCAAGTCAGTTTAGTACACGTTTTTATTTACAATGAAGGCCTACCCCGGCCAAACCCTAACGACGCTGGGCCAATTGTGTGCCGCCCTATGGGACTCCCAATCACGGCCGGTTGTGATACAGCCTGGAATCGAACCAGCGTCTGTAGTGACGCCTCTAGCACTAAGATGCAGTGCCTTAGACCGCTGTGCCACCCGGAAGCCCCACTGTTAAAGCCACTCCTTAAATAAATGGCTGTAAATATCACAGAGTGGGGCCATAGGGAATAGGGTGCCCTTTGGGACGTAATTTCACTTTGTGGCCAGTTGTTAGTCACCATGACTGCAGCATATGACGTGTTTAATTTCTAAAAGATTTGTGGTAGAATGTCCATTGATCCTCGTGGTAATGGTTGAAGCAGAATCAGTGGAGGACGGCCTCGTGGTAATGGTCGGAGCAGAATCAGTGGAGGACGGCCTCGTGGTAATGGTCGGAGCAGAATCAGTGGAGGACGGCCTCGTGGTAATGGTCGGAGCAGAATCAGTGGAGGACGGCCTCGTGGTAATGGTTGAAGCAGAATCAGTGGAGGACGGCCTCGTGGTAATGGTCGGAGCAGAACCAGTGGAGCACGGCCTCGTGGTAATGGTCGGAGCAGAACCAGTGGAGGACGGCCTCGTGGTAATGGTCGGAGCAGAATCAGTGGAGGACGGCCTCGTGGTGATGGTCGGAGCAGAACCAGTGGAGGACGGCCTCGTGGTAATGGTCGGAGCAGAATCAGTGGAGGACGGCCTCGTGGTAATGGTCGGAGCAGAATCAGTGGAGGACGGCCTCGTGGTAATGGTCGGAGCAGAACCAGTGGAGGACGGCCTCGTGGTAATGGTCGGAGCAGAATCAGTGGAGGACGGCCTCGTGGTGATGGTCGGAGCAGAACCAGTGGAGGACGGCCTCGTGGTAATGGTCGGAGCAGAACCAGTGGATCTTGTGCGTTTGATGCCGTTCCATTCGCTCCGTTCCAGACATTATTATGAGCCGTCCTCCCCTCAGCAGCCTCCATGATGTATTTAAAATGCTTCTATGGTTCTATGGTTGGGTTCAGTACCATTTCAATTCCAGTCAATTAAAAAAAAAGTCAACCAAATTCCAAAACCAAATTTCCCCCATTGAAAAGCATTGAAGAGGGTTTGAATTGGAATGTCAATGTACTTCCTGAATTGACTTGAAATGTAATGGATCCCAACCCTGCTATGTACAGTGGCAAGAAACAGTATGTGAACCCTATGGAATTACCTGGATTTCTGCATAAATTTTACATCAAATTTGATCTTATCTTCATCTAAGTCACAACAGTAGACAAATACAGTCTGCTTAAACTAATAACACACAAATTATTGTATTTTTTGTTGTCTATATTGAATGCATAATTTAAACATTCACAGTGTAGGTTGGAAAAAGTGTGTGAACCCCCGAGGCTAATGACTTCTCCAAAAGCTCATTGGAGTCAGGAGTCGATTAACCTGGAGTTGAATCAATGAGACGAGATTAGAGATTTTGGTTTGAGATGCCCTGCACCATAAAAAGCTGCCCTGCACTCACAAAATTTGAGTTTGCTATTCACAAGAAGCATTGCCTAATGTGAACCATGCCGCAAACAAAATAGATGTCAGAAGACCTAAGATTAAGAATAGTTGACTTGCATAAAGCTGGAAAGGGTTACAAAAGTATCTCTAAAAGCCTCGATGTTCATCAGTCCACGGTAAGACACATTGTCTATAAATGGAGTAAAGTTCAGCACTGTTGCTACTCTCCCTAGGAGTGGCCGTCCTGCAAAGATGACTGCAAGAGCACAGTGCAGAATGCTCAATGAGGTTAAGAGGAATCCTAGCATGTCAGCTAAAGACTTACAGAAATCTCTGGAACATGCTAACATCTCTGTTGACGAGTCTATAAAACGTAAAACACTGTGCTCATGGGAAGACACCATGGAAGAATCCACTGCTGTCCAAAAAAAAACATTGCTGCATGTCTGAAGTTTGCAAAAGAGCACCTGGATGTTCCACAGAGCTACTGGCAAAATATTCTGTGGACAGATGAAACTACAGTTGTGTTGTTTGGAAGGAACACACAACACTATATGTTGAGAAAAAAAGGCACAGCACACCAACATCAAATCCTCATCCCAACTGTAAACTATGGTGGAGGGAGGATCATGGGTTGGGGCTGCTTTGCTGCCTCAGGGCCTGTATAGTTTGCTATCATCGACGAAAAAATGTATTCCCAAATTTATCAAGACCTTTTGCAGGAGAATGTAAGGCTATCTGTCCGCCAATTGAAGCTCAACAGAAGTTAGTGACGCAACAGGACAACAAACCCATTAGACAGAAGTAAATCAACAACAGAATGGCTTGAACAGAAGAAAATACGCCTTCTGGAGTGGCCCAGTCAGAGTCCTGACCTTCTGGAGTGGCCCAGTCAGAGTCCTGACCTTCTGGAGTGGCCCAGTCAGAGTCCTGACCTTCTGGAGTGGCCCAGTCAGAGTCCTGACCTTCTGGAGTGGCCCAGTCAGAGTCCTGACCTTCTGGAGTGGCCCAGTCAGAGTCCTGACCTTCTGGAGTGGCCCAGTCAGAGTCCTGACCTTCTGGAGTGGCCCAGTCAGAGTCCTGACCTTCTGGAGTGGCCCAGTCAGAGTCCTGACCTTCTGGAGTGGCCCAGTCAGAGTCCTGACCTTCTGGAGTGGCCCAGTCAGAGTCCTGACCTCAACCCGATTGAGATGCTGTGGAATGACCTCAAGAGATCGATTCACACCAGACATCCCAAGAATATTGCTGAACTGAAACAGTTTTGTAAAGAGGAACGGTCCAAAATTCCTCCTGACCGTTATGCAGGACTGATCCACAACTACAGAAAATGTTTGGTTGAGGTTATTGCTGCCAATGGACCGTCAGCATACTTTACCCACAATGCACTGTGAATGTTTACACGGTGTGTTCAATAAAGACATGAAAACATATAATTGTTTGTGTGTCATTAGTTTAATCAAGCAGACTGTGTTTGTCTGTTGTTGTGATTTAGATGAAGATCAGATACAATTTTATGACCAATTTATGCAGAAAGCCAGATAATTCTAAAGGGGATCACAAACTTTTTCTTCCTACTGTACACGATATAACGTGCTATATACATTAGGATGTCTTATGGACAGGCTGACTGGGATGTGGAAGAAACAGAAGCTTCAACAGGAAATACATTTGGTTTTATATTCTGCACATATGTTTTTATTAAGGTTCAGAATAAGAATGTGAAAGTCCTTGAGTGGCCAAAGCCCACATTTTTGTGGAAAGACTTGAAGATTGCTGTTCACCACCACTCCCGCCACTTAACATAGCCTGAGAAAAAATCTGCAAGGAAGAATGGGAGAAAATCCTTAAATCCAGATGTACAAAGCTGATACAGACACACCGAAGACAACTCAAAGACAAGATGTGGAATAAGTCAAGGAGTATGAATGCTTTCTGAAGACAATGGATCTCATGATGCACAGTAAAGATCTATTGACTCTCTGACATGCAATTGGCCAGAAGAAGAGCAGGAGAACTCCAACTAAAGGTCATGTCAGTCGGAAGTCATCCCATCAGTTTGTCTGCTTTGTTTTATTAGAATGTTATAAATACAGAAATGAAGTCCGAAGTACACTTTACGAATCAGACAATCACAGACACAGAGCCACTAGTATACAACTAAATACATAGCTGACTTTCCAGTTGTTTCTCTTAAAGAGGAAACAGGGAGAGGATGAAGAGAGAGAGAGAGGAGTGAGGGGGAGAGAGAGGAGTGAGGGGGAGAGAGAGAGGAGTGAGGGGGAGAGAGAGGAGTGAGGGGGAGAGAGAGAGGAGTGAGGGGGAGAGAGAGAGGAATGGGGGGGGGGGACGAGTGAGGGGAGAGAGAGGAGTGAGGGGGAGAGAGAGGAGTGAGGGGGAGAGAGAGAGGAGTGAGGGGGAGAGAGAGAGGAGTGGGGGGGAGAGAGAGGAGTGAGGGGGAGAGAGAGGAGTGAGGGGGAGAGAGAGGAGTGAGGGGGGGGGAGAGGAGTGAAGGGGAGAGAGACGAGTGAGGGGAGAGAGAGGAGTGAGGGGGAGAGAGGAGTGAAGGGGAGAGAGAGAAGTGAGGGGGAGAGAGAGGAGTGAGGGGGAGAGAGAGGAGTGAAGGGGAGAGAGAGGAGTGAGGGGAGAGAGAGAGGAGTGAGGGGGAGAGAGAGGAGTGAGGGGGAGAGAGAGAGAGAGAGGAGTGAGGGGGAGAGAGAGAGGAGTGAGGGGGAGAGAGAGGAGTGAGGGGGAGAGAGAGAGGAGCGAGGGGGAGAGAGAGAGGAGACAGAGATACAGAGAGAGGTAGAGATGCGCGAGAGAGGAGAGACAGACATTTGAAATATCTAAATTATTTTGTAAGTGTAATGTTTACTGTTAATTTCTGATTGTTAATTTCTGATTGTTAATTTCTGATTGTCTATTTCACATGCCTTGGCATTGTACACATGTAATGACTGTACAAAAGACACAGACTGACCAGGTGAATCCAGGTGAATCCAGGTGAATCCAGGTGAATCCAGGTGAAAGCTATGATCTCTTATTGATGTCACCTGTTAAATCCACTTCTATCAGTGTAGATGAAGGGGAGGAGACGGGTTAAACAAGGTTTTTAAAGTCTTGACACAACTGAGACATGGATTGTGTATGTGTGCCATTCAGAGTGTGAAAGGGAAAGACAAAATATGTACATTCCTTTAAACGGGGTGTGGTAGTAGGTACCTGGCGCACCAGTTTGAGTGTCCCAAGAACTGCAAAGCTGCTGGGTTTTGCAAGCTCAACAGTTTCCTGTCTGTATCAAGAATGGTCCACCCAAAGGACATCCAGCCAACTTGACACATCTGTGGGAAGCATTGGAGTCATCATGGGCCAGCATCCCTGTGGAACGCTTTCAACACCTTGTAGAGTTCATGCCCCAATGAATTGAGGCTGTTCTAAGGGCAAAGGGGGGTGCAACTCAGTATAAGACATGTGTTGCTAATGTTTTGTACACTCAGTGTACGTTTCCCATGCCAATAAAGCCCTTCGAATTGAATAGAGAGAGACAGAGGGAGAGGTGTGAAACAGGGAAGGGACTCAGGGGCTATGCTAATTTGGTATAGAGCAGATCTAACTCACTCCATTAAATTAATCAAAACAGGAACATTTTACATTTGATTAGAAATTCAGAAACAGAAACAAATGTCCTCCTGTGTGCTACCTATATCCCTCCACTAGAATCCCCATACTTTAATGAAGACAGCTTCTCCATCCTGGAGGGGGAAATCAATCATTTCCAGGCCCAGGGACATGTACTAGTCTGTGGTGACCTAAATGCCAGAACCGGACAAAAACCTGACACCCTCAGCACACAGGGGGACAAACACCTACCTGGAGGTGACAGCATTCCCTCCCCCATATGCCGCCCTAGACATAACTACGACAACATAACCAACAAAAACGGGTCACAACTCCTGCAGCTCTGTCGCACGCTGGGTATGTACATAGTCAATGGTGGGCTTCGAGGGGACTCCTATGGTAGGTACACTGATAGCTCATCTCTTGGCAGTAGTACTGTAGACTACTTTATCACTGACCTCAACCCAGAGTGTCTCAGAGTCAGCCCACGGACACCCCTATCAGATCACAGCAAAATCACAGTGAACAGAGCAATAATACTCAATCATGAGGCATCAAAGCCAAAGGAACTGAGTAATATTAAGAAATGCTATAGATGGAAGGAATGTAGTTTGGAAACCTACCCAAAAACATTTAGGCAACAACAAATTCAATCCATTTTAGACAACTTCCTGGACAAATCGTTCCACTGTAATTTGTATTTATTTATTTATTTTATTTCACCTTTATTTAACCAGGTAGACCAGATCACCTTTATTTAACCAGGTAGACCAGATCACCTTTATTTAACCAGGTAGACCAGATCACCTTTATTTAACCAGGTAGACCAGATCACCTTTATTTAACCAGGTAGACCAGATCACCTTTATTTAACCAGGTAGACCAGATCACCTTTATTTAACCAGATCACCTTTATTTAACCAGGTAGACCAGATCACCTTTATTTAACCAGGTAGACCAGATCACCTTTATTTAGCCAGGTAGACCAGATCACCTTTATTTAACCAGGTAGACCAGATCACCTTTATTTAGCCAGGTAGACCAGATCACCTTTATTTAACCAGGTAGACCAGATCACCTTTATTTAACCAGGTAGACCAGATCACCTTTATTTAACCAGGTAGACCAGATCACCTTTATTTAACCAGGTAGACCAGATCACCTTTATTTAACCAGGTAGACCAGATCACCTTTATTTAACCAGGTAGACCAGATCACCTTTATTTAACCAGGTAGACCAGATCACCTTTATTTAACCAGGTAGACCAGATCACCTTTATCTAACCAGGTAGACCAGATCACCTTTATTTAACCAGGTTAGGCCAGTTGAGAACAAGTTCTCATTTACAACTGTGAGCGGCCAAGATAAAGCAAAGCAGTGCGACACAAACAACAACACAGAGTTACACATGGAATAAACAACAACACAGAGTTACACATGGAATAAACAACAACACAGAGTTACACATGGAATAAACAACAACACAGAGTTACACATGGAATAAACAACAACACAGAGTTACACATGGAATAAACAACAACACAGAGTTACACATGGAATAAACAACAACACAGAGTTACACATGGAATAAACAACAACACAGAGTTACACATGGAATAAACAACAACACAGAGTTACACATGGAATAAACAACAACACAGAGTTACACATGGAATAAACAACAACAACAGAGTTACACATGGAATAAACAACAACACAGAGTTACACATGGAATAAACAACAACAACAGAGTTACACATGGAATAAACAACAACAACAGAGTTACACATGGAGTAAACAACAACACAGAGTTACACATGGAGTAAACAACAACACAGAGTTACACATGGAGTAAACAACAACACAGAGTTACACATGGAGTAAACAACAACACAGAGTTACACATGGAGTAAACAAACATACAGTCAATAATACAATAGAGAAACTCTATATACAGTGAGTGGTAATGAGGTAAGATAAGGGATGTATGGCAATAAATAGGCCATAGTGGCGAAGTAAATACAATATAGCAATTAAACACTGGAGTGATAAAAGGTGAATGTGCAAGTAGAAATACTGGGGTGCAAAGGAGCAAAATAAATAAATAACGGTATGGGGATGAGGTAGTTGGATGGACTGTTTACAGATGGGCTATGTACAGGTGCAGTGATCTGTGAGCTGCTCTGACAGCTGGAGCTTAAAGTTGGTGAGGGAGATATGATCCTCCAGCTTCAGTTATTTTTATAGTTTGTTCCAGTCATTGGCTGTTTACAGATGGGCTATGTACAGGTGCAGTGATCTGTGAGCTGCTCTGACAGCTGGAGCTTAAAGTTGGTGAGGGAGATATGATCCTCCAGCTTCAGATATTTTTATAGTTTGTTCCAGTCATTGGTGCGTGCTACGAGTGGGTGCTGCTATGGTGACCAGTGAGCTGAGATAAGGCAGGGTTTTACCTAGCAAAGACTTGTAGATGACCTGGAGCCAGTGGGTTTGGCGACAAGTATGAAGCGAGGGCCAGCCAACAAGAGTGTACAGCGTAATAGCGAACGTGTAAACTTGGCAGTAGAAAATCTTAACAGTATATTTGACCTCTCAGCTTCCCTATCAAATCTAAATATCTCAAATAGAAAACCGAAGAAAATGAACAACAATGACAAATGGTTTGAAGAATGCAAAAACCTAAGAAAGATATTGAGAAACCTGTCCAACCAAAAATATAGAGACCCGTAAACACTGAGTCTACGCCATCGCCATGGTGAATCACTAAAACAATACAGAAATACACTACGGAAAAAGAAGGAACAGCATGTCAGAAATGAGCTCAATGTAACTGAAGAATCGGTAGACTCTAACCACTTCTGGGGAAAATTGGAAAACACTAAACAAACAACAACACAAATAATTATCTATCCAAAATGGAGATGTCTGGATAAACCACTTCTCCAATCTGTTTGGCTCTATAACACTAAACAAACAACAACACAAATAATTATCTATCCAAAATGGAGATGTCTGGGTAAACCACTTCTCCAATCTGTTTGGCTCTATAACACTAAACAAACAACAACACAAATAATTATCTATCCAAAATGGAGATGTCTGGATAAACCACTTCTCCAATCTGTTTGGCTCTATAACAAAGAACAAACAGCAAAAACATATACATGATCAAATAGAGATCTTAGAATCAACTATTAAAGACACCAGAACCCACTGGATTCTAGAACACACTGGATTCTCCAATTACATGGAATGAACTGCAGGACAAAACACAAACCCTCCAACCCAAAAAGGCCTGTGGTGTTGATGGTATCCTCAATGAAATGATCAAATATACAGACAACAAATTCCAATTGGCTATACTAAAACTCCTTGACATCCTCCTTAGCTCTGGCATCTTCCCCAATATTTGGAACCAAGGACTGATCACCCCAATCCACAAAAGTGGTGACAAATTTGACCCCAATAACTACCGTGGGATTTGAGCCAACAGCAGCCTTGGGAAAATCCTCTGCATTATCATTAACAGCAGACTTGTACATTTCCTCAATGAAAGCAATGTACTGAGCAAATGTCAAGTAGTTTTTTTAACCAAATTATCGTATGACAGACCACGTATTCACCCTGCACACCCTAATTGACAAACATACAAACCAAAACACAGGCAAAGTCTTCTCATGCTTTGTTGATTTAAAAAATGCTTCGACTCCATTTGGTATGAGGGTCTGCTATACAAACTGATGGAAAGTGGTGTTGGGGGAAAAACATACGACATTATAAAATCCATGAACACAAACAACAAGTGTGCGGTTAAAATTGGCAAAAAACACACATTTTTCCCACAAGGCCGTGGGGTGAGACAGGGATGCAGCTTAAGCCCCACCCTCTTCAACATATATATCAACGAATTGGCGAGGGCACTAGAACAGTCTGCAGCACCCTGGCCTCCCCCTGCTAGAATCTGAAGTCAAATGTCTACTGTTTGCTGATGATCTGGTGCTTCTGTCACCAACCAAGGAGGGCCTACAGCAGCACCTAGATCTTCTACACAGATTCTGTCAGACCTGGACCCTGACAGGAAATCCCAGTAAGACCAAAATAATGGTGTTACAAAAAAGGTCCAGTCGCCAGGACCACAAATACAAATTCCATCTAGACACCGTTGCCCTAGAGCACACACAAAACTACAGGTAACTTCCACAAAGCTGTGAACGATCTGAGAGACAAGGCAAGAAGGGCTTTCTATGCCATCAAAAGGAACATAAAATTCAACATACCAATTAGGATTTGGCTAA
>NW_022264896.1:299409-329409 GCF_002021735.2 Oncorhynchus kisutch
CTCCATTGACAGACAGATGAAACCTCTCTCTCCGTCCCAGGTGATGTTCTCTGGACCAAGCCCTGCTCTGTACAAGATGGGGAACCTGGTTTTGATTCCATTATCATAAAACAACAACAACAACAAAGGTAAAGGGAAATACTAGGAGATCTAAACCTCCATGATTCTCCATCTTCGCCTCCCGGCCCTGATCTTTCTGTGTCAACCTGATTTTCTCTTCTTGACGTTCTGAGGATTTTGCCTAAACCTGTTTCATGCATGTCCACTGGAGGCAGGTTTGACTTTGATGACGGGGGGTCGTACTGTGGAGGGTGGGAGCAGGGCAAGGCCCATGGCCGGGGGGTCTGCACAGGGCCACAGGGTCAGGGGGAGTACGCCGGGGCCTGGAGCCACGGCTTCGAGGTCCTGGGCGTCTACACCTGGCCCAGCGGGAATTGCTACCAGGGCACGTGGGCGCAAGGGAAACGCCACGGTGTTGGCGTGGAGAGCAAGGGCCGCTGGGACTACAGGGGGGAGTGGACGCAGGGCTTCAAGGGACGCTATGGCCAACTGGAGAGCACGGTTAGCGGGGCCCGTTACGAAGGGACCTGGAGCAATGGCCTGCAGGATGGATACGGGACTGAGACGTACTCCGATGGAGGTAAGGAAGGGACACACCAAGCCATCACGCTGAGATTTCTCTTACTATGCAGCACACTTGTCTTCATTCTCTTTTGGTGTTAACCCATTATAAAACAGGTGCTATAAGGGTCACTCTACCCTCTCCTTATCCTGTACCTCTCATCCTCCTTTCAACCCTCATCCCATTGCATTCTGTTCTCTCCATCTCTTTTCATACAGTATCTCTACCTGACTCCCCTTGTATCTGAAATGGTTATCCCATATCTGAGAACTATTTCAGCTGGGATTGATAACAATATACAGGTCACCTCCCCAGTCGGCAGTAATAGGTCTGAAACATACAGAGAATCAGAGAGGAGCCCCTGCAGACTGGCACTAGATCCTAGAGAACATTCAGGACTAGGTCTGGATCTGGGCTAGCTGAATCAGAGAAGAGCCCCTGCAAACTGGCACTAGATCCCAGAGAACATTCAGGACTAGGTCTGGATCTGGGCTAGCTGAATCAGAGAGGAGCCCCTACAGACTGGCACTAGATCCTAGAGAACATTCAGGACTCTGTCTGGATCTGGGCTAGCTGAGTCAGAGAGGAACCCCTGTAGACTGGCACTAGATCCCAGAGAACATTCAGGACTAGGTCTGGATCTGGGCTAGCTGAATCAGAGAGGAGTCCCTGCAGACTGGCACTAGATCCTAGAGAACATTCAGGACTCTGTCTGGATCTGGGCTAGCTGAATCAGAGAGGAGTCCCTGCAGACTGGCACTAGATCCTAGAGAACATTCAGGACTCTGTCTGGATCTGGGCTAGCTGAGTCAGAGAGGAGCCCCTGCAGACTGGCACTAGATCCAAGAGAACATTCAGAACTCTGTCTGGATCTGGGCTAGCTGAGTCAGAGAGGAGTCCCTGTAGACTGGCACTAGATCCTAGAGAACATTCAGGACTAGGTCTGGATCTGGGCTAGCTGAATCAGAGAGGAGCCCCTGCAGACTGGCACTAGATCCTAGAGAACATTCAGGACTAGGTCTGGATCTGGGATAGGTCCTATGTGTGTGTGCAAGCTTTGCAAAGACAGAGTATGTAGGCTATATTGCTATTTCCAGTTCTGTAATAAAGTGGTGTAAGAGCAGAACACTTAATGTGGGCTAGCAGTATAGTACATGTTACCACGCAAAGACAAACAATGATGTTGCCAGTAATGTCAGCTAACTGAAATGCACCAGTGTTTTTACATGTATATAGCATCTGACTGCCTGCCATCATCTTATCTGAAGCCTGTTGAATCGTTATATCCTCTCAGCATCTCTATTCCCCAAACCTCTATTCCTCCTCCTCTATTCCCCCTCCTCTATTCCTCCCTCCTCTATTCCTCCTCCTCTATTCCTCCTCTTCTATTCCTTCATCCTCTATTCCTCCTCCTCTATTCCTCCTCCTCTATTCTCCCTCCTCTATTCCTCCTCCTCTATTCCTCCTCCTCTATTCTCCCTCCTCTATTCCCCCTCCTCTATTTCCCCCTCCTCTATTCCCCCTCCTCTATTCCTCCTCCTCTATTCCCCCTCCTCTATTCCTCCCTCCTCTATTCTCCCTCCTCTATTCTCCCTCCTCTATTCCCTCCTCTATTCTTCCTCCTCCATTCCCTCCTCCTCTATTCCCCCTCCTCTATTCCCCCTCCTCTATTCTTCCTCCTCTAATCCTCCTCCTCTATTCCCCCCTCCTTTATTTCCTCTCCTCTATTCCTCACCCCTCTATTCCTCCTCCTCTATTCCTCAACCCTCTATTCCCCTTCCTCTATTCCCCCCTCATTTATTTCCCCTCCTCTATTCCCCTTCCTCTATTCCCCCTCCTTTATTTCCTCTCCTCTATTCCTCAACCCTCTATTCCTCCTCCTCTATTCCCCCTCCTCTATTCCTCCTCCTCTATGCCTTCTCCTCTATTCCCCCTCCTCTATTCCTCCTCCTCTAATCCTCCTCCTCTATTCCCCCCTCCTTTATTTCCTCTCCTCTATTCCTCAACCCTCTATTCCTCCTCCTCTATTCCTCCCTCCTCTATTCCCCTTCCTCTATTCCCCCCTCCTTTATTTCCCCTCCTCTATTCCCCCTTCTCTATCCATCCCTCCTCTATTCCTCCTCCTCTATTCCTCCTCCTCTATGCCTTCTCCTCTATTCCCCCTCCTCTCTTCCCCCTCCTATATTCCCCCCTCCTCTCTTCCTCCTCCTCTATTCCTCCTCCTCTGTTCCCCCTCCTCTATTCCTCCTCCTCTATTCTTCCTCCTCTATTCCCCCTCTTCTATTCTTCCTCCTCTATTCCTCCTCCTCTATTCCCCCTCCTCTATCCCCCCTCTATTCCTCCTCCTCTATTCCTCCTCCTCTATTCCTCCTCCTCTATTCTTCCTCCTCTATTCCTCCTCCTCTTTGCCTTCTCCTCTATTCCTCACTCCTCTATTCCCCCTCTTCTATTCTTCCTCCTCTATTCCTCCTCCTCTATTCCCCCTCCTCTATTCCCCCTCCTCTATTCCCCCTCTTCTATTCTTCCTCCTCTATTCCTCACTCCTCTATTCCCCCTCCTCTATTCCTTCTCCTCTATGCCTCCTCCTCTATTCCCCCTCCTCTATTCCCCCTCTTCTATTCTTCCTCCTCTATGCCTCCTCCTCTATCCCCCCTTCTCTATTCCCCCCTCCTCTATTCCCCCTCCTCTTTTCCCCCTCCTCTATTCCTCTCTACTCTTTTCCCCCTCCTCTATTCCTCCCTCCTCTTTTCCCCCTCCTCTATTCCTCTCTCCTCTGTTCCCCTCCTCTATCCCCCCTCCTCTATTCCTCTCTCCTCTGTTCCCCTCCTCTATCCCCCCTCCTCTATTCCTCTCTCCTATATTCCCCCTCCTCTATCCCCCCTCCTCTATTCCTCTCTCCTCTATCCCCCCTCCTCTATTCCTCTCTCCTCTATCCCCCCTCCTCTATTCCTCTCTCCTCTGTTCCCACCCTCTATTCCTCTCTCCTCTGTTCCCCCTCCTCTATTCCTCTCTCCTCTATCCCCCCTCCTCTATTCCTCTCTCCTCTATCCCCCCTCCTCTATTCCTCTCTCCTCTGTTCCCCCTCCTCTATCCCCCTTCCTCTATTCCTCTCTCCTATATTCCCCCTCCTCTATCCCCCCTCCTCTATTCCTCTCTCCTCTGTTCCCCCTCCTCTATCCCCCTTCCTCTATTCCTCTCTCCTATATTCCCCCTCCTCTATCCCCCCTCCTCTATTCCTCTCTCCTATATTCCCCCTTCCTCTATTCCTCTCTCCTATATTCCCCCTCCTCTATTCTTCCTCCTCTATTCCCCTCTCTTCTATTCCCCTCTCCTCTATCCCCCCTCCTCTATCCCCCTTCCTCTATTCCTCTCTCCTATATTCCCCCTCCTCTATCCCCCCTCCTCTATTCCTCTCTCCTCTGTTCCCCCTCCTCTATCCCCCTTCCTCTATTCCTCTCTCCTATATTCCCCCTCCTCTATCCCCCCTCCTCTATTCCTCTCTCCTATATTCCCCCTTCCTCTATTCCTCTCTCCTATATTCCCCCTCCTCTATTCTTCCTCCTCTATTCCCCTCTCTTCTATTCCCCGCTCCTCTATTCCCCCTCCTCTATCCCCCTTCCTCTATTCCTCTCTCCTATATTCCCCCTCCTCTATCCCCCCTCCTCTATTCCTCTCTCCTCTGTTCCCCCTCCTCTATCCCCCTTCCTCTATTCCTCTCTCCTATATTCCCCCTCCTCTATCCCCCCTCCTCTATTCCTCTCTCCTCTGTTCCCCCTCCTCTATTCCTCTCTCCTCTGTTCCCCCTCCTCTATCCCCCTTCCTCTATTCCTCTCTCCTATATTCCCCCTCCTCTATTCTTCCTCTTCTATTCCCCTCTCCTCTATTCCCCCTCCTCTAATCTTCCTCTTCTATTCCCCTCTCTTCTATTCCCCTCTCTTCTATTCCCCCCTCCTCTATCCCCTCTTCTATTCCCTCTCCTCTATTCCCCCTCCTCTATTCTTCCCTACTATATACACATCCATACTCTTTCTCCCCCATCCCTCTCTCGCTCTCTGCATTACACCACAGACGCCTCTGTACTGTAAATCGCCATGGTAACGCCGAGACAGCAGGTCAGCCTGTCACTGAAGACTCTCTGTGATCTGAGCCCTGATTGGTGCTTTGGCATTGTCACTGGGGTTTTCTGACTTGGGCGCAAAGGGACAGTTTGAAATTGACTTGAGGTGGGCCGGTCCAAAATAAGGGAGGTTTGTCTAGCTTTTTGTTTTGCTTTGGGGAGGGATGGGGGATTTTAATTTATTTTTATTATTAGGCACAGGGGAGGGTAGTGCATTTTCTCCTGGTTTACATTCCCCATTTTGCAGGTTTAACAAAATAATTTATTCAATATAGCCACATTTCCTAATCTGCCTGTACGCTCCTCCCCTACCAAGGTGTTTTGGTATTTCCCTTATGCTCTACACTTTTCTACACGTTTAGTACACAGTCAACTCTATCCTGCCCTCTGTACATAGTGACAATAGTGGTAGGTGGATCGTTTGTCCAGATCTACAATAGGTTAACTAGCAATCATGCCACATATAAAATCATTCAAATCTGCATCAATTTTCTATATAAATCCACAAGAACGTAGAGGAATAACTGGCCAGGTGCTGAGGAGAGGCCAGGTACAGAGGAGAGGTCAGGTGCAGAGGAGAGGACAGGTACAGAGGAGAGGCCAGGTACAGAGGAGAGACCAGGTACAGAGGAGAGGCCAGGTACAGAGGAGAGACCAGGTACAGAGGAGAGGCCAGGTACAGAGGAGAGGTCAGGTGCAGAGGAGAGGACAGGTACAGAGGAGAGGCCAGGTGCAGAGGAGAGGCCAGGTACAGAGGAGAGGCCAGGTACAGAGGAGAGGCCAGGTACAGAGGAGAGGCCAGGTACAGAGGAGAGACCAGGTACAGAGGAGAGGCCAGAGCCTACAACAACACAATGATCCTCCCTAGACTAGCCTACAAAAACACAATGATCCTCCCTAGACTAGCCTACAACAACACACTGATCCTCCCTAGACTAGACTAGACTACAACACCACAATGATCCTCCCTAGACTAGCCTACAACACCACAATGATCCTCCCTAGACTAGACTTGCCTACAACACCACAATGATCCTCCCTAGACTAGCCTACAACAACACAAACATCCTCCCTAGACTAGCCTACAACACCACAATTATCCTCCCTAGACTAGCCTACAACAACACAATGATCCTCCCTAGACTAGCCTACAACACCACAAGGATCCTCCCTAGACTAGTCTACAACACCACAATGATCCTCCCTAGACTAGCCTACAACACCACAATGATCCTCCCTAGACTAGCCTACAACACCACAATGATCCTCCCTAGACTAGCCTACAACAACACAATGATCCTCCCTAGACTAGACTAGCCTACAACACCACAATGATCCTCCCTAGACTAGCCTACAACAACACAATGATCCTCCCTAGACTAGACGACAACAACACAATGATCCTCCCTAGACTAGACTAGCCTACATAACTACAATGATCCTCCCTAGACTAGCCTACAACACCACAATGATCCTCCCTAGACTAGCCTACAACACCACAATGATCCTCCCTAGACTAGCCTACAATACCACAATGATCCTCCCTAGACTAGCCTACAACACCACAATGATCCTCCCTAGACTAGCCTACAACACCACAATGATCCTCCCTAGACTAGCCTACAACACCACAATGATCCTCCCTAGACTAGCCTACAACACCACAATGATCCTCCCTAGACTAGCCTACAACAACACAATGATCCTCCCTAGACTAGACGACAACAACACAATGATCCTCCCTAGACTAGACTAGCCTACATAACTACAATGATCCTCCCTAGACTAGCCTACAACAACACAATGATCCTCCCTAGACTAGCCTACAACACCACAATGATACTCCCTAGACTAGCCTACAACACCACAATGATCCTCCCTAGACTAGCCTACAACAACACAATGATCCTCCCTAGACTAGCCTACAACACCACAATGATCCTCCCTAGACTAGACTAGCCTACAACAACACAATGATCCTCCCTAGACTAGACGACAACAACACAATGATCCTCCCTAGACTAGACTAGCCTACATAACTACAATGATCCTCCCTAGACTAGCCTACAACAACACAATGATCCTCCCTAGACTAGCCTACAACACCACAATGATCCTCCCTAGACTAGCCTACAACACCACAATGATCCTCCCTAGACTAGCCTACAACACCACAATGATCCTCCCTAGACTAGCCTACAACACCACAATGATCCTCCCTAGACTAGCCTACAACACCACAATGATCCTCCCTAGACTAGCCTACAACACCACAATGATCCTCCCTAGACTAGCCTACAACAACACAATGATCCTCCCTAGACTAGCCTACAACAACACAATGATCCTCCCTAGACTAGCCTACAACACCACAATGATCCTCCCTAGACTAGCCTACAACAACACAATGATCCTCCCTAGACTAGACGACAACAACACAATGATCCTCCCTAGACTAGACTAGCCTACATAACTACAATGATCCTCCCTAGACTAGCCTACAACAATACAATGATCCTCTCTAGACTAGCCTACAACACCACAATGATCCTCCCTAGACTAGACGATAACTACACAATGATCCTCCCTAGACTAGCCTACAACAACACAATGATCCTCCCTAGACTAGACGACAACAACACAATGATCCTCCCTAGACTAGCCTACAACACCACAATGATCCTCCCTAGACTAGACTAGCCTACAACACCACAATGATCCTCCCTAGACTAGCCTACATAACCACATTAAAATGAATACTGCATTATTGTTTTCAAGAGAGTGAAATACTGTAAAGTGAATGAATTGTGGGTCTACTCTTGATCTAGATAAGGCACCGTACAGGACCGTCTGGATGAATTGTGGGTCTACTCTTGATCTAGATAAGGCACCGTACAGGACCGTCTGGATGAATTGTGGGTCTACTCTTGATCTAGATAAGGCACCGTACAGGACCGTCTGGCTGTATTTTTCCTTTTGCCCGTCGTCATTCTCCCAAGTCGTCCTACATTGTGTAGCCACACAGTCTCATGCGCCCAGCAGGCCCAGTTATTCAGGAAAGATTAACGCGCGTTCTGCCTCCTTAACAATCAGAGTAGCTATTCCTTGACCTCAAACGCTTCAATATTGTCTAAATATTGGTCACTTAACTTAACTTTTAAAATGTATTCATTCAACTAGGCTACTTAAAAGGTGTCCTGTAGGCAACCTGCGCATGTTCATCCACTCCAATGTAATATAAAGAGACATCTGCTCCCCCCCCCCCCCACACACACACAGTAAATGTCAAACTGTCCCTAATCTAGGCCGTTTGATAACCAAAGCAACTCCATTGCACTAAACCGGGATGAGCCGAGAGAGGCAGGGAGGGGTGCTGGGGGAGGAAGAGAGGGAGGTAGAGTGAGGGAGGAAGAGAGGGAGGTAGAGTGAGGGAGGAAGAGAGGCAGGGAGGGGTGCCGGGGGAGGAAGAGAGGGAGGTAGAGTGAGGGAGGAAGAGAGGGAGGTAGAGTGAGGGAGGAAGAGAGGGAGGTAGAGTGAGGGAGGAAGAGAGGGAGGTAGAGTGAGGGAGGAAGAGAGGGAGGTAGAGTGAGGGAGGAAGAGAGGGAGGTTGAGTGAGGGAGGAAGAGAGGGAGGTAGAGTGAGGGAGGAAGAGAGGGAGGTAGAGTGAGGGAGGAAGAGAGGGAGGTAGAGTGAGGGAGGAAGAGAGGTAGGTAGAGTGAGGAAGAGAGGTAGGTAGCGTGAGGGAGGAAGAGAGGGAGGTAGAGTGAGGGAGGAAGAGAGGTAGAGATAGGGAAAGGTAGAGAGGTAAGAGTGAGGGAGGAAGAGAGGTAGGTAGAGTGAGGGAGGAAGAGAGGGAGTTAGAGTGAGGGAGGAAGAGAGGTAGGTAGAGTGAGGAAGAGAGGTAGGTAGCGTGAGGGAGGAAGAGAGGGAGGTAGAGTGAGGGAGGAAGAGAGGTAGAGATAGGGAAAGGTAGAGAGGTAAGAGTGAGGGAGGAAGAGAGGTAGGTAGAGTGAGGGAGGAAGAGAGGTAGAGATAGGGAGAGGTAGAGAGGTAGAGTGAGGAAGGAAGAGAGGTAGAGATAGGGAAAGGTAGAGAGAGAGAGAGAGAGAGAGAGGTAGAGTGAGGGAGGAAGAGAGGTAGGTAGAGTGAGGGAGGAAGAGAGGGAGATAGAGTGGGGGAGGAAGAGAGGTAGAGATAGGGAAAGGTAGAGAGAGAGAGGTCAATAAGTGATGCAGAGGGGACCATGGAAACCAGATCCGTGGCTGCTGTATCGGTGTAGCTAGAGGTTGTTTACCAGCGTAGCCTGTAGTCTAATATCAGATGTACCGCAATGGTTTACATACCAGCAGATAACCTTGGTGTTATTTGGTTTATGAAGTAGCGGAGACGACCGTAATAACACTCCAGAATTAGATAAAAAATAAATCAAAATAAAGACTGCGTCACGAGAGAGAGCACCTCTCTCTTTTCGGTCTCTCACCTGGGAGATTAATATAGCACGAACGAGCTGACACATTTTCCACAACCCAATAAACGTGCTATTGTCGCTATACCAACAGCTACACCTGTAATATCGTGTGTAGTGTAGGCTAATAACATGAATCGGTATTTACATTGGGTCGGCGCAGCATAGCTTTGTCTATTGCGATCTGCATTTCAGCACCATGGACAGGTCCCGATCTCTTCCACTTTGACAGACACACCACAGCGAAGGTTCACGACATGTCATTCCTCTGTTATTAGATGATTGAAATGGAGGTGACATACCGTTTATTAGGCCTATCCTCCCGGACACTAAAACGTGAATATGTTCGCGTTAAAAGCCTCACTACTGAAATGAGATGGAAACGCTCTTTAAACAATCCACTGTATAAAACATAAGATAAAAACGGATCATTATTTGCGGTCGGGCTTCAGCCAAGTTGTGAAATAAAACCTAATATCTTAGTTTTAATCAATGGAAAATGAAAAGTATGATTTTGCCTGAGGTAGAGAGCATTGCGGTCCGTGATATTTAACCTGTTGTCATCACATGATGTGCTGTCCAATATATTTAAAAGGTTGTCATGACGTGATGTGCGGTCCATGATATTTAAACGGTTGCCATGGCGTGTTGTCATGACGTGATGTGCGGTCCATGATATTTAAACGGTTGCCATGGCGTGTTGTCATGACGTGTTGTCATGACGTGATGTGCGGTCCATGATATTTAAACTGTTGTCATGACGTGATGTGCGGCCATGATATTTAACCCCTGTGTGGCGTTCATGTTTTTGTTATTCTCCCGATCTTCTCGGGTCTGATGGTCTGATGGACCCACAACATTATTGGGTTTTTAAAACAATTCAGCCATAACAATTTAAGTCAACATACTTAATACTAAATACTTAGATGTTGACTGATATCAATTCCAAGCAGTATAGACAGCATACATGGCTAATATTTACAATTTATCTCTGTTAGATCACACTTATCAATAAAAGTGCTATTCTTTTTTTAAATAAAATGTCATTACAATCAAGACATGGGTGGAATAAATCATGTTTATCTTGAACAAATATAAATGAAACAAGGTTTTCATCACTATTGATGTTTATTGCGTTGAACTGAACAAATTGGAAGGACAAATTTTACATACAGTATTTTATGGAAATGATAAATGAGCCCCATTGAACACAAATGAAGGCCAGTTGACCACATGAGAGACAGAGTTTCTGTGTTTTGCAAATGTATTTATATAAGGGCACAAGACTAGACCCAGATGCAGACACGTAATCCAACACGCAGACACGCAATCCAACACGCAGACACGCAATCCAACACGCAGACACGCAATCCAACACGCAGACACGCAATCCAACACGCAGACACGCAATCCAAAACGCAGACACGCAATCCAACACGCAGACACGCAATCCAACACGCAGACACACAATCCAACACGCAGACACGCAATCCAACACGCAGACACGCAATCCAACACGCAGACACGCAATCCAACACGCAGACACGCAATCCAACACGCAGACACGCAATCCAACACGCAAACACGCAATCCAACACACAGACACGCAATCCAACACGCAGACACGCAATCCAACACGCAGACACGCAATCCAACACGCAGACACACAATCCAACACGCTGACACGCAATCCAACACACAGACACGCAATCCAACACACAGACACACAATCCAACACGCTGACACGCAATCCAACACGCAGACACGCAATGCAACATGCAGACACGCAATCCAACACGCAAACACGCAATCCAACACGCAAACACGCAATCCAACACGCAAACACGCAATCCAACACGCAGACACGCAATCCAACACGCAAACACGCAATCCAACACGCAAACACACAATCCAACACGCTGACACGCAATCCAACACACAGACACACAATCCAACACACAGACACGCAATCCAACACACAGACACACAATCCAACACACAGACACGCAATCCAACACGCAAACACACAATCCAACACGCAGACACGCAATCCAACACGCAAACACACAATCCAACACGCAGACACGCAATCCAACACGCAGACACGCAATCCAACACGCAGACACGCAATCCAACAGGGAGTAGGTAAGAGAATGGTCGTGGACAGAACCAGTTCAGAGTCCAGGAGGTACAGAGTGGCAGGCAGGCGGGTACAGAGTGGCAGGCAGGCTCGAGGTCAGGGCAGGTAGAATGGTCAGGCCGGCCCGAGGTCAGGGCAGGTAGAATGGTCAGGCAGGCTCGAGGTCAGGGGAGGTAGAATGGTCAGGCAGGCCCGAGGTCAGGGCAGGTAGAATGGTCAGGCCGGCTCGAGGTCAGGGCAGGTAGAATGGTCAGGCAGGCTCGAGGTCAGGGCAGGTAGAATGGTCAGGCAGGCTCGAGGTCAGAGCAGGTAGAATGGTCAGGCAGGCCCGAGGTCAGGGCAGGTAGAATGGTCAGGCAGGCTCGAGGTCAGGAAAGGTAGAATGGTCAGGCAGGCTCGAGGTCAGGGCAGGTAGAATGGTCAGGCAGGCTCGAGGTCAGGGCAGGTAGAATGGTCAGGCCGGCTCGAGGTCAGGGCAGGTAGAATGGTCAGGCAGGCTCGAGGTCAGGGCAGGCAGAATGGTCAGGCAGGCTCGAGGTCAGGGCAGGCAGAATGGTCAGGCAGGCTCGAGGTCAGGGCAGGTAGAATGGTCAGGCAGGCTCGAGGTCAGGGCAGGCAGAATGGTCAGGCAGGCTCGAGGTCAGGGCAGGTAGAATGGTCAGGCCGGCTCGAGGTCAGGGCAGGCAGAATGGTTAGGCAGGCTCGAGGTCAGGGCAGGCAGAATGGTCAGGTACGCTAGAGGTCAGGGCAGACAGAATGGTCAGGCAGGCTCGAGGTCAGGGCAGGCAGAATGGTCAGGCAGGCTCGAGGTCAGGGCAGGCAGAATGGTCAGGCAGGCTCGAGGTCAGGGCAGGCAGAATGGTCAGGCAGGCTCGAGGTCAGGGCAGGCAGAATGGTCAGACAGGCTCGAGGTCAGGGCAGGCAGAATGGTCAGGCAGGCTCGAGGTCAGGGCAGGCAGAATGGTCAGGCAGGCTCGAGGTCAGGACAGGCAGAATGGTCAGGCAGGCTCGAGGTCAGGGCAGGCAGAATGGTCAGGCAGGCGGGTACGGAGTCCAGAAAACGGGCAAAGGGTCAAAAAATAATGAGGACTAGAAAAAGAGAAGAGAAGCAGGAGTAGGGAAAAACACTGGTTGACTTGAAAAACATACAAGACGAACTGGCACAGAGAGACAGGAAACACAGGGATAAATACACTGGTACAGAGAGACAGGAAACACAGGGATAAATACACTGGTACAGAGAGACAGGAAACACAGGGATAAATACACTGGTACAGAGAGACAGGAAACACAGGGATATATACACTGGGGCAGAGAGACAGGAAACACAGGGATAAATACACTGGGACAGAGAGACAGGAAACACAGGGATAAATACACTGACACAGAGAGACAGGAAACACAGGGATAAATACACTGGTACAGAGAGACAGGAAACACAGGGATAAATACACTGGTACAGAGAGACAGGAAACACAGGGATAAATACACTGGGACAGAGAGACAGGAAACACAGGGATAAATACACTGGTACAGAGAGACAGGAAACACAGGGATAAATACACTGGCACAGAGAGACAGGAAACACAGGGATAAATACACTGACACAGAGAGACAGGAAACACAGGGATAAATACATTGACACAGAGAGACAGGAAACACAGGGATAAATACACTGGGACAGAGAGACAGGAAACACAGGGATATATACACTGGCACAGAGAGACAGGAAACACAGGGATAAATACATTGACACAGAGAGACAGGAAACACAGGGATAAATACACTGGCACAGAGAGACAGGAAACACAGGGATAAATACACTGACACAGAGAGACAGGAAACACAGGGATAAATACATTGACACAGAGAGACAGGAAACACAGGGATAAATACACCGGGGATAATAAGCGACACCTGAAGGGGGTGGAGACAATCACAAGACAGGTGAAACAGATCAGCGTGTGACAATTAATTGCACTTGATGTATGTGTACTATGACTTCCTGTCCTTCTTGGGCCCACACACATCACAACGCTTCTTCTTGTTGCTTGTGGCTGTAATCTAGAATAATGAAATGACCTATTGTGGTGCAATGCATGCCCTCAGATCGCCCTATAATTTGACCCCTGTGACTCTCTCCTATAGGTACGTTCCAGGGCCAGTGGCTGGGGGGGATGCGGCACGGCTATGGGGTCCGGCAGAGCGTGCCATACGGCATGGCGGCCGTCATCCTCTACCCACTCCGCACGTCCATAAACTCCCTCCGCTCAGAGCACAGCCACGGCCCCCCCACCACGCTGGAGGACGGCGCCGGGACCGCCGTCTCGCCTGCCGACGGGGTGGTGGGGGGCGGGCTGGTCGGGAGTCCCGTGGGGAGGGGGGGCTTCGCTCTGACTGCGCCCAGCGAGGCGGACCGTCGGGGGAAGAGGAAAGGTGAGACTCCTGATGTGCTGTTTGTGGGCAGCTGGTCGGGTTCTATGAGCTAATACTTCAATATCCATTAGCCCTGCTTTTCTAGTCCAATCTATTGGTACTTTGACATGGACTTATTGTTATTACGTCACGCTTGTGTTTGTATGTCAATTGTCCATTTCTGTAAAGTTGCATCGTATCGTATTTTGTAGGATAAATAACGTCGTGTCGTTTCATATCCCAGGCCGTTTCCGCCAGTCGATCCTGAGTGGTCTGAAGCTGCGTCGCTCCGAGTCCAAGAGTTCCCTGGCCAGCCAGCTGAGTAAACAGAGCTCGTTCTGCAGCGAGGCCGGCATGAGCACCGTCTCCTCTGCCGCCTCCGACATACACTCCAACGCTAGCCAGGACGGCGAGCAGGGCGCTCCTGTGGATGCCACGGTCACCGAGGCCTACGCCGGCGAGTGGCGCAGTGACCAGCGGGCGGGTTGGGGCGTGAGCCGGCGCTCCGACGGTCTACGCTACGAGGGGGAGTGGGTGGCCAACAAGCGCCATGGTTACGGCTGTACAACGTTCCCTGACAGCACCAAAGAGGAGGGGAAGTACAAGCAGAACGCGCTGGTCAGCGGGAAGCGGAAGAACCTGATTCCTCTGAGAGCCAGTAAGATCAGGGAGAAGGTGGAGCGGGCTGTGGAAGCGGCTGAGAAGGCTGCAGACATTGCCAAGCAGAAGGCAGAGATCGCCCTGTCCAGGTGAGACACAGACCCATGGTGTTGATCTCTGTTGCTGTGGTAACAGTAGTCAGGGTTAGAGCTAGCTGCAGACATCGCCAAGCAGAAGGCAGAGATCGCCCTGTCCAGGTGAGAAACAGACCCATGGTGTTGATCTCTGTTGCTGTGGTAACAGTAGTGGGGTTAGAGCTGGGGGTAAGGTTAGGTTTAGGTTAGGGACCCGGAGATCTCTGTTGCTGTGGTAACAGTAGTCAGGTTAGAGCTAAGGGTAATGTTAGGCTTAGGTTATGGAGCCGGAAATCTCTGTTGCTGTGGTAACAGTAGTCAGGTTAGAGCTAAGGCTAAGGTTAGGCTTAGGTTAGGGAGCCGGAGATCTCTGTTGCTGTGGTAACAGTAGTCAGGTTAGAGCTAGGGGTAAGGTTAGGCTTAGGTTAGGGAGCCGGAGATCTCTGTTGCTGTGGTAACAGTAGTCAGGTTAGAGCTAGGGGTAAGGTTAGGCTTAGGTTAGGGAGCCGGAGAAGGTGGCCAACATCTTTGTCTTTGACAAGTGCACTTAAAGATTCTCTGTTATCTTGCGATGTGCCAAATGGGCCGGTTTCCAGACTAAAAGGCCTAGTTGAGAATATCCATGAAAGGTTGTTTTTAAGTCCAGAAATAGGTTTCATCTGGGTCAGGTGAACTGTCCCCAGGGGTCCGATAGACCTGTAGTCTCAGCAACTCTTCAAGCAGTATGGTTGTACCGTACTGAGGTAACAGGTCAGGTAAACTGTCCCCAGGGGTCCGATAGACCTGTAGTCTCAGCAACTCTTCAAGCAGTATGGTTGTACCATACTGAGGTAACAGGTCAGACAAATTCTGAAGTTGTTCACCAAGCAAGTAAACCATTTCCTTAGAAAAACGAACCCATGCAGATTGATTGTTTTGGATGACTGTATTATTACAATGGATGGCTGTTCTGTCCTGTTGGGATCATGGTGATACAGTGGATGGCTGAGCTGTCCTGTTAGGATCAGTGATACAGTGGATGTCTGTTCTGTCCTGTTGGAACCATGGTGATACAGTGGATGGCTGAGCTGTCCTGTTGGGATCATGGTGATACAGTGGATGGCTGAGCTGTCCTGTTAGGATCAGTGATACAGTGGATGTCTGTTCTGTCCTGTTGGGATCATGGTGATACAGTGGATGTCTGTTCTGTCCTGTTGGGACCATTGTGATACAGTGGATGGCTGAGCTGTCCTGTTGGGATCATGGTGATACAGTGGTTGGCTGAGCTGTCCTATTCGGACCATGGTGATACAGTGGATGGCTGTTCTGTCCTGTTGGGACCATGGTGATACAGTGGATGGCTGAGCTGTCCTGTTGGGATTATGGTGATACAGTGGATGGCTGTTCTGTCCTGTTGGGACCATGGTGATACAGTGGATGGCTGAGCTGTCCTGTTAGGATCATGGTGATACAGTGGATGGCTGAGCTGTCCTGTTAGGATCATGGTGATTCAGTGGATGGCTGTTCTGTCCTGTTAGGATCTGTTTGTGGAAACATTCCACTCCTTGCCAATCCTTGTCATGTCAAACACATTTGACCCAAGGAGAGGAATGTTAGCAGAAAACAGGTTCTCGATGTCATTCTAGTATAAAATCCATCCATAAAATGGATGAAAAGGGCTGAACAGAAAACCAGGCCAATTACCGGAATGTTCCGGGGAAATATTATACTCACTGGAGGAACAGTCTGAAAAAGAGAACCATCCTGATAAAGAAGAAAACCCAGGCCAGACAGATACAGGGTGTAAACAACAGTCCTTAAGGCAACACACAACACAAAACCCAGGCCAGACAGATACAGGGTGTAAACAACAGTCCTTAAGGCAACACACAACACAAAACCCAGGCCAGACAGATTCAGGGTGTAAACAACAGTCCTTAAGGCAACACACAACACAAAACCCAGGCCAGACAGATACAGGGTGTAAACAACAGTCCTTAAGGCAACACAAAACCCAGGCCAGACAGATACAGGGTGTAAACAACAGTCCTTAAGGCAACACACAACACAAAACCCAGGCCAGACAGATACAGGGTGTAAACAACAGTCCTTAAGGCAACACACAACACAAAACCCAGGCCAGACAGATACAGGGTGTAAACAACAGTCCTTAAGGCAACACACGACACAAAACCCAGGCCAGATAGATACATGGTGTAAACAACAGTCCTTAAGGCAACACACAACACAAAACCCAGGCCAGACAGATACAGGTTGTAAACAACAGTCCTTAAGGCAACACACAACCCAGGCCAGACAGATACAGGGTGTAAACAACAGTCCTTATGGCAACACAAAACCCAGGCCAGACAGATACAGGGTGTAAACAACAGTCCTTAAGGCAACACACAACACAAAACCCAGGCCAGACAGATTCAGGGTGTAAACAACAGTCCTTAAGGCAACACACAACACAAAACCCAGGCCAGACAGATACAGGGTGTAAACAACAGTCCTTAAGGCAACACAAAACCCAGGCCAGACTGATACAGGGTGTAAACAACAGTCTTTAAGGCAACACACAGCAGAAAACCCAGGCCAGACAGATACAGGGTGTAAACAACAGTCCTTAAAGCAACACAAAACCCAGGACAGACAGATTTAGGGTGTAAACAACAGTCCTTATGGCAACACAAAACCCAGGCCAGATAGATACATGGTGTAAACAACAGTCCTTAAGGCAACACACAACACAAAACCCAGGCCAGACAGATACAGGTTGTAAACAACAGTCCTTAAGGCAACACACAACCCAGGCCAGACAGATACAGGGTGTAAACAACAGTCCTTATGGCAACACAAAACCCAGGACAGACAGATTCAGGGTGTAAACAACAGTCCTTATGGCAACACAGAACCCAGGCCAGACAGATTCAGGGTGTAAACAACAGTCCTTAACGCAACACAAAACCCAGGCCAGACAGATACAGGGTCTAAACAACAGTCCTTAAGGCAACACACAGCACAAAACCCAGGCCAGACAGATACAGGGTGTAAAAACAACCGTCCTTAAGGCAACACACAACACAAAACCCATGCCAGACAGATACAGGGTGTAAACAACAGTCCTTAAGGCAACACACAACACAAAACCCAGGCCAGACAGATACAGGGTGTAAACAACAGTCCTTAAGGCAACACAAAACCCAGGCCAGACTGATACAGGGTGTAAACAACAGTCTTTAAGGCAACACACAGCAGAAAACCCAGGCCAGACAGATACAGGGTGTAAACAACAGTCCTTAAAGCAACACACAGCACAAAACCCAGGCCAGACAGATACAGGGTGTAAACAACAGTCCTTATGGCAACACAAAACCCAGGACAGACAGATTCAGGGTGTAAACAACAGTCCTTATGGCAACACAAAACCCAGGCCAGACAGATTCAGGGTGTAAACAACAGTCCTTAACGCAACACAAAACCCAGGCCAGACAGATACAGGGTGTAAACAACAGTCCTTAAGGCAACACACAGCACAAAACCCAGGCCAGACAGATACAGGGTGTAAAAACAACCGTCCTTAAGGCAACACACAACACAAAACCCAGGCCAGACAGATTCAGGGTGTAAACAACAGTCCATAAGGCAACACACAACACAAAACCCAGGCCAGACAGATACAGGGTGTAAACAACAGTCCTTAAGGCAACACACAACACAAAACCCAGGCCAGACAGATACAGGGTGTAAACAACAGTCCTTAAGGCAACACACAGCACAAAACCCAGGCCAGACAGATACAGGGTGTAAACAACAGTCCTTAAGGCAACACACAGCACTAAGACAATCTACACACATATTTAAATCTACAACCAGCATCTACATCAAGTATTTTAATATCTCTGTCTCTGTCTCTCTCTTTCTCTGTGTCTTTCTCTCTGTGTCTCTCTCTCTCTGTCTGTCTCTCTCTGTCAATCTCTGTCTCTGTCTCTGTCTCTCTCTCTTTGTCTGTGTCTTTCTCTCTGTGTCTCTCTCTCTCTCTCTCTCTGTCTCTCTCTGTCAATCTCTGTCTCTGTCTCTCTCTCTCTCTCTGTCAATCTCTGTCTCTGTCTCGCTCTCTTTCTCTGTGTCTCTCTCTGTCTCTCTCTGTCAATCTGTCTCTGTCTCTCTCTTTCTCTGTGTCTCTCTCTCTGTCTGTCTCTCTCTGTCAATCTCTGTCTGTCTCTCTCTTTCTCTGTCTTTCTCTCTGTGTCTCTCTCTCTCTCTCTGTCTGTCTCTCTCTGTCAATCTCTGTCTCTGTCTCTCTCTCTCTCTCTCTGTCTCTGTCTCGCTCTCTTTCTCTGTGTCTCTCTGTGTCTCTCTCTGTCTCTCTCTGTCAATCTGTCTCTGTCTCTCTCTGTCAATCTCTGTCTCTCTCTCTCTTTCTCTGTGTCTTTCTCTCTGTGTCTCTCTCTCTCTCTCTGTCTCTCTCTGTCAATCTCTGTCTCTGTCTCTGTCTCGCTCTCTTTCTCTGTGTCTCTCTCTGTCAATCTGTCTCTCTGTCTCTCTGTCTCTCTGTCTCTCAGGATGAGCCACGCAAGGGGAAAGGCGGATGCAGCTGAAGGTGTGGCCCTGAAGGCTAGCGAAGAATGTCGGATGGCCAGGGTCGCTGCCAAGGAACTCTCGCCGTCATTCCATATCCATGGAAACGGTGAATCCAACGGTGAGTCAATCACAGAGAAATTGACTTAGCTACAGTAACTACTGTACACATGCCCAACCAGGCAGAGAAAAACAATTCAAATCGTTGTAGAATTTGAAGTAACTTTATTGGAACTTTCTTTACAGACAATCTGGGTTGGATTCAGTCAGTAGTGTACCCAAATTCTAAGTCTCATTATCTTGTCCTCTTCCCTGAGTTAACACAGTACAGGGTGTACTGTACTGTGTAATATTACCTGTGTTACTTGAATTAACACAGTAATCTAGCTGTGTAATCCTGATGTACAATACCAGTCAAAAGTTTTACAACATCTACTCATTCTCGGATTTTTCTTTCTTTTTTAAAAACTATTTTCTACATTGTAGAATAATAGTCAAGACATCCACACTATGACATAACACATATGGATACATGTAGTAACCAAAAAAAGTGTTAAACAAATGAAAATATATTTTAGATTTTAGATTCTTCAAAGAAGCCACCCTTTGCCTTGATGACAGTTTTGCAAACTCTCAACCAGCTTCACCTGGAATGCTTTTTCAACAGTCTTGAAGGAGTTCCCAGCACTTGTTGGCTGCTTTTCCTTCACTCTGCGGTCCAGATCATCCCAAGCCATCTCAATTGGGTTGAGGTTGGGTGATTGTGTAGGCCAGGTCATCGGATGCAGCACTCCATCACTCTCCTTCTTGGTCAAATAGCCCTTACACAGACTGGAGGTGTGTGGGGTCATTGTCCTGTTGAAAAACAAATGATAGTCCCACTAAGTGCAAACCCTGCAGAATGCTGTGGTGGCCATGCTGGTTAAGTGTGCCTTGAATTCGAAAACAATCACAAACAGTGTCACCAGCAAAGCACCCCCACATCAACATACCTCCTCCTCCATGCTTCACGGTGGGAACCACACATGCGGAGATCATCCGTTCACCTACTCTGCGTCTCACAAAGACACAGTGGTTGGAACTCAAAATCTCAACTTTGGACTCATCAGACCAAAGGACAGATTCCCACCAGTCTGATGTACATTGCTCATCTTCTTGGCCCAAACAGGTATCTTCTTCTTATTGCTGTCCTTTAGTAGTGGTTTCTTTGCAGAAATTCAACCATGAAGAACTGATTCTCACAGTCTCCTCTGAACAGTTGATGTTGAGATGTGTCTGTTACTTGAACTCTGTGAAGCATTTATTTGGTCTGCAATCTGAGGTGCAGTTAACTCTAAGGAACTTCTCCTCTGCAGCAGAGGTAACTCTGGGTCTTCCTTTCCTGTGGTGGTCCTCATGAGAGACAATTTCATCACAGCACTTGATGGTTTTTGTGACTTCACTTTCATGCCTTGAAGCAATGGTGGACTGTCATTTCTCTTTGCTTATTTGAGCTGTTCTTGCCATAATATGGACTTGGTCTTTTATCAAATAGGGCCATCTTCTGTATATCACCCTATACCATGTCACAACACAACTGATTGGCTCAAACACATTTAAAGGAAAGAAATTCCACAAACTAACTTTTAACAAGGCAAACCGTTTAACTGAAAATGCATTCCAGGTGACAACCTCATGGTTGAGAGAATGCCAAGAGTGTGCCAAGCTGTCATCAAGGCAAAGGGTGGCTACTTTGAAGAATATGAAATATAAAATATATTTTGATTTGTTTAACACTCTTTTGGTTACTACATGATTCCATATGTGTTATCTCATAGTTCTGATGTCTTCACTATTATTCTACAATGTAGAAAATAGTGAAGAAATAAATAAAAACCCTGGAATGAGTCGGTGTGTCCAAACTGATACCCTGGAATGAGTCGGTGTGTCCAAACTGATACCCTGGAATGAGTCGGTGTGTCCAAACTGATACCCTGGAATGAGTCGGTGTGTCCAAACTGATACCCTGGAATGAGTCGGTGTGTCCAAACTGATACCCTGGAATGAGTCGGTGTGTCCAAACTGATACCCTGGAATGAGTCGGTGTGTCCAAACTGATGACTGGTACTGTATGTCTGGTGGATCTCTGCCAAATCCCCTCTTTCATTGTGTTTTGTCTCTTCCCGCCTGTCTGCCTTTCTGCCTGTCTGTCTGCCTGTCTGCCTGTCTGCCTGTCTGCCTGTCTGCCTGTCTGTCTGCCTGTCTGTGAGTCAGGTCTGGAGTGCCAGCGGCCCAATAAGCACCAGGACAACAAAGACCACGAGATCATTTCCACGGGAACTGACAGTCCTGAGCTGTGCACCCCGGACACCACGCCTCCCTTGATAACGCCTGACCTCAGCCCAGTCCTGAGCGTCCCCCCCTCACCCCCCCGCAGCCCGCCGACCTCTAAACAAGGCCACTCTCTCCGTCCCAGAAACGCCTGCTTCATGCGGCAGAGCGCTGTGGACGACCAGGGAGGAGGAGCAGAGATACAGGTGCTAGTGGAGGGGCGGGGCATGGATTTCCAGAGGGGAGGAGCTAACAACTGGACAGAGGACATGTATCCAGACCGGGGGGGTCACAGCAGCCAATCCACCACCCCGTCTCTACTGGAGGAGCAGGAGGGACAAATTAACGGCCACCAGCAGGCCCCGTCCAACCACAAACCGAGGGAGAAGGCCTCGACCAACCACAAGTCCCGGGAGCACACTTCCTCTTCCTATAGGTCGTGGGAGCACTCCTCCTCGTACAACCAGAAGCCCTCAAAGCACACCTCATCCAATCACAAGTCGAGGGAGTACATGCAATCCAATCACAAAACATGGGATCATTCCTCCTCCTCCACCAATCACAGGGCCTGTGAGAATGCCTCTTCCAATTACAAGCAGCAGGTGCACATTTCATCCAATCACAAAGCCTTGGAGCATAACCTGTCCAATCACAAGACTTCTGAGCATGCTTCTTCCAATCACAAGTCGTGCCAAGATTATACCTGCTCCAATCACATCCCAAAGGACAATGTCTCCTCAGCCAATCACAACGACCCCCGAGAGCATGTGTACTCCAACCACCACTCCAAGCAGCAGCACATCTCATCCAATCACAAGCTTAGCAAGCATGCCTTGCCCGACCCCGGGCTCGACAGCCCCGCAGTGGGCTGGACTGCCGAAGGCGCCCTGCAGTGGAGCCCTGCCCACTCGCGCCTCATGGACCGAGAGGAAGAGGAGGACAGGCTGGGAGACTACACAGTAGACATGAGGTTCCAGCCCCTGGACTCCACTACCCAGATGTCCCCTGGCCATTGCCCCAAAAGCAGGCTGCGCCCGCGGGGCCTGCGGCCTGTCAAGGAGGGCTCCATGGACTCTGTACAGATGCTGGACACTCTGAATGTGGGGGCGGAGCAGGAGGAGTGGCCCCTGCACAGGGACCTCACTCTCTCCCCGCCTCTCAAGTCTCAGCCAATCACCTTGGAGCAGGATGGGGAGCACCACACCCTCAAATCAAACTCAGTGAGTGATTTATTGGTATCAGATTGATCTGTAAACTGGACCTCAGGTTTTAAATACTGATACTATACTCTTAACTGTAGAATGAAGTCTGAGAATTAACACTTTCTCTGTCTTCTCTCTCCTACCGTCTCTCTCCTCTCTCCTCCCGTCTCTCTCCTCTCTCCTCCCGTCTCTCTCTCTCTCGCTCTCTCCTCTTGTCTATCTCTCTCCTCTGTTCTCCTTTCTCTCTCTCTCTCCTCTCTCCTCCTTTCTCTCTCTCTCTCTCTCTCTCTCTCTCTCTCCTCCTGTCTCTCTCTCTCTCCTCTCCTCTCTCCTCCTTTCTCTCTCTCTCTCCTCTCTCCACCTGTCTCTTCTCTCTCTTCCTGTCTCTCTCTCCTCTCCTCTCTCCTCCTTTCTCTCTCTCTCTCCTCTCTCCACCTGTCTCTTCTCTCTCCTCCCGTCTCCTTCTCCCTCCTCTCTTCTCCCGTCTCTCCCAGGGCTCCAGCTCAGTCCTGGTTGTCATGGTTATTTTACTCAACATTGGAGTAGCCCTCCTCTTCATCCATTTCTTTATTTAACCTTCTATGATCTACTAAGTCCTATTATGATGATGATGATGATGATGATGACTTATATTACATAAGTTATTATTGATATGCCTCTGCCCAGCCACGTGGAGCCTGCAGCGTGGGAGGAGCGGAGGAGTGACGACGGACATCGACGGTGTTTCTATTGTCGTTAACCTCCTGCTGTTCCCTTCTCCAGCCCTTTGATGTTTATCTCATCTCATGTCACAGACTCAGTTAAGGTATATAATTCAACGGATTTATCCATCTGCCTTGAGTTTCTAAAACACTACACTTTTTTTAAATTTAATTTAATTTAAATTTTTTAATGAATTGCCTTTTTTTGTTGTGCTTGCAACCACGTGGAAAGGTATTTTGACATTACGACTGTGGAACAGCAGCTTTGAGATGGTGATGATGCGATGTGGTGGCGTAGTCGGCCACAAACGCACGGGTTTTGTTCGTAGGGCACCTGCTGTATGGAGGACAGGATACACAGGGCACAGACTATGTCCACTGGGCCCATCCATCCAAGACTAGTGTACAGCACCCTCTGTCCTACACTGTATCCCACTTAACAATATAACATGCTAGCCCATGGTGATCACACTTCTTCTTCTTCACCCACCTTAGCCCCTAACCCTATACCCTATGGCCTCATCCACCAACTGCTGGGATGCCTCTCAAATGGCACCCTATTCCCTATATAGTGTACTACTTTTGACCAGAGCTCTATGGGGGCTACGGTTAAACACAGTGCATGATAGAGGGTATAAGGTGCCATTAGGGACGTAGTCCTGATCTATGCTACCAAACTATGCTGCAAGAGTAGATCCATGTTAAAGGGCTCCGCCATGTTTATTTTCCTGTTCACCATAACACACACACACACACACACACACACACACACACACACACATACACACACTCTCTCACATACACACTCTCTCACATACACACTCTCTCACACACACACACTCTCACACACACACTCTCTCACACACACACTCTCTCACAGTACACACACACACACACACACACTCTATAATGTTCACCATAACACACACACACACACACTCTCACACATACACACGAACACACACACACACACACTCTCTCACATACACACTCTCTCACACATACACACACACACACTCTCTCACATACACACTCTCTCACACATACACACCCACTCACTCTCTCACACACACACTCTCTCACACATACACACACACACACTCTCTCACATACACACTCTCTCACACATACACACCCACTCACTCTCTCACACACACACTCTCTCACACACACACACACACACACTCTCTCACACACACACAGCCATTACATGAGGGTGTGAGCAGTTAAAATAGCATCTTTCTATCCCTCTGTCTTTTCCATCTGTTGTTCTTCATTCGTCCACATATCCTCCTAGATATCCATTCTTCTGATTCACTTCACTGCAACTACGAACCAAGAGTTGGGATCAATGCCGTTTCACATTCAGTCGAATCAGGAAACAGACATTTTTAAGATTTCAGATTCGATTCATGAATTGAATAAAAACCCACTTTTCTATGAGTTTTTTTTTTTTAAATTCATGAATCATTCATGAATCATCTCAACCCTATCACTTACGCAACAAAACACACGTAGTGTCCACACTACACACACACACACACACACACACAGGACTATGGAGGTGGGAGAATTTAGGCTTGCCCTTGTGTACAGCGTTGAGACTGTTACGTTATAACACTGATTCTAAATATATATATATGTATGTATGTATGTATGTATCATCATTATTATTATTATTCAAATGTTTGTTACTTTTGAGCATTTTGCCAGACAGAGAGAATGCTGAGTGCCTCGTATTTATTGATTTTTTATGAATGTAATGATTAACTTGATGAAACACCCCTCGTGGGAAATGCAGGCTGGGAAGGGGAGGGGGAGGGGGGGGGGGGGGTGACTTTCAGAATGGTGAAAGGTTGACCCCGCCTGAAATGGCATGCACCGTTTAGTCTCTCTCCCTGTCGGCCTTCTTCCAGAACAGTCCACAGGGAGAACTGGGTCTCTTCCAGACTAGTCCAAAGTCCCAAATGGAGCCCTCTTCCCTATATAGCTAGTGCACTGCTTTGGGAGAACAGGTATACGTGGGCCCTGGTCCAGAATGGTGCATGGTATATAGTGAATAGGGTGCTATTTGGGAATACAAGCACCTGGATGTGTTCTCCTCCAGTGTCACTTCCAGACATGCTGGGGGGGCCCCATGTTTTTCAGCATGTTTGTTTAGCCTGCTCAATCTGGTGTCAGTCAGTTTGTGAGTCTCTCTCTCTCTCTCTCCGGCTCTCCTAGTGTTTTTATCCAGCTACAGGTGGCTGACGCTGAGGCAGAGACCATCATCGGTGTCAAATAAATTTAAAAACGCTAGCTTTAAAAAAAATACAAAAAAAACTCTTGTGGATTTTCAAAATGTCGATCCAGAGTTTTATGAATGAGCTTAAAAAAAAAATCTGTTCCGCCTTTTTATACTCGGCACCCGGTGACATCATGTTGTGACATCATGTTGTGACATCATGTTGTGACATCATTGCATGCCTAAGCATGCTCTTTTCTTACGATTCTTTGGTTTATGACATGTGGAGAAAAATAATGAAAATGTTTGAAATGACTGTGTGTGTGCGTCGTCGGTGTTGGTTACTGCTGCTCTCCTCCATATTATAGCCTCAGACACACACAACAGTATAGTGGACTGGATTTCAGATGTTCAAATCCTTTTCCTAGTGTCTGAATGTATAGTAACGACAGGCTGACTGTAGTGACTTGTCTTTCTGCAGTATGTTTCTGTCAATATAACCAGAGTGTGAAAAAAAGTCAGCCAGCACTCAACAAAACAACCTTCAGAAGCCCAGTCACTCTTCACTCCTGTCATCATTGGCTGTTTCAAAAACTTTATTTATAAAACCAAAATTCACATTCAAAGTGCAGCACAGGAAGGACACTTAGAACAATGTCTTGGGTATTTCATATAAAAGAGTTTGAAAACATTCAGAGCAAACAGAGTATTTAAAAAAACAAAAAAAACAAGACAAGGCACAGGAAGTGTCAAGAAAGCTTGAGGAATATCTCTGTCGGTAGAATACAGACAGTAACAACCCGATGACGACATTAGATAACCAGTTCAATAGGTCATCTGGTCCTCCAGCCGGCGTTCTCTCTCTCTCTCTCTGTAGGAATGGAGCCTGGGGACTCTAGAACTCTGACTTCTCATTCTGAATTCTAGTGACTATTTTACCTTCCCGAGATGTGCACTTCCTAAAGAACAAACTTCTTCAGGACCAAATATCATGCCTTCATTACAACCAGTTATGTAAGGGAAAGGGAAGGGGGGGGGGGATACCTAGTCAGTTGTCCAACTGAATGTATTCAACTGAAATGGCATCTTCCACATTTAACCCAACGCCTCTGAATCAGAGAGGGGGGGGGGATACCTGGTCAGTTGGAAAGGGGGATACCTGGTCAGTTGGAAAGGGGGATACCTGGTCAGTTGGAAAGGGTGATACCTGGTCAGTTGGAAAGGGGGATACCTGGTCAGTTGGAAAGGGGGATACCTAGTCAGTTGGAAAGGGGGATACCTAGTCAGTTGGAAAGGGGGATACCTAGTCAGTTGGAAAGGGGGATACCTAGTCAGTTGTCCAACTGAATGTATTCAACTGAAATGTGTCTTCCACATTTAACCCAACCCCTCTGAATCAGAGGTGCGGGGGGCTGTCTTAATCCACATCCACGTCTTCGGCGCCCGGGGAACAGTATCCGGGTTGGGGTCAATTCCAATTCAATTCAGGAAGTACAATGAAATTAATATTCTCTTCAATGAGGAAACTGGTTTACTTTCTGAATGGAACTGAAATTGAGCCCAACCCTGCTTAGTACTCCTCTAGAACGTCCCAGTTTAACATTTAACGACACTCTCAAAATGAGAAAAACACAACCGTCTACATAAGTGCTATTTAAATATAGGAAGAAATATAAACAAAATACCAAAATACTGAAAAGACAGTTTGAAAATGTAGAGAACAGACAGCAAGGTGGCTTCTGTGTAAACAACCAAATTGTTAGGCCTCTACTTACTAGTTGGTCCCCCACCCCTTTCTTCTGGACACAATAACCCCCATCCCCACTGGTTAGGGGTCAAAGGTTAGGGATCAGAGGTCATAGAGTATTCAGAGTGATCAGCCTGAGATGAACACACATTGACCGTCCAGCACTGCTTCAGTGGTGATACAGCGGCTTGGGTTGCAGTGGAGAAAAGGATGAGTTCATGAGTCCTGAGGAACCACGTTCAGCAGCTTCTGTCAGAACACGGTCAACAAGCAAGAAACCCATCTCTACTAGTACACCCTTTCATCATAGTACTAGTAGTAGTCCTGAGGAACCACGTTCAGCAGCTTCTGACAGAACACGGTCAACAAGCAAGAAACCCATCTCTACTAGTACACCCTTTCATCATAGTACTAGTAGTAGTCCTGAGGAACCACGTTCAGCAGCTTCTGACAGAACACGGTCAACAAGCAAGAAACCCATCTCTACTAGTACACCCTTTCATCATCAGCAGCTGCAGTACTAGTAGTAGTAGTAGTAGTAGTAGTAGAACTAGTAGCAGTACTAGTAGTAGTAGCAGTAGTACTAGTAGTAGTAGCAGTACTAGTAGTAGTAGCAGCAGTACTAGTAGCAGTACTAGTAGTAGTAGCAGTACTAGTAGTAGTAGCAGTAGCAGTACTAGTAGTAGTAGTAGTACTAGTAGTAGTAGTACTAGTACTAGTAGTAGTAATAGTACTAGTAGTAGTAATAGTACTAGTAGTAGTAGTAGAACTATTAGTAGTAGTAGTAGCAGTAGTAGTAGCAGTACTAGTAGTAGTAGCAGTAGTAGTAGCAGTACTGGTAGTAGTAGCAGTAGTAGTAGCAGTAGTAGTAGCAGTACTAGTAGTAGTAGTACTAGTAGTAGTAGCAGTACTAGTAGTAGTAGTAGTACTAGTAGTAGTAGTACTAGTAGTAGTAGTACTATTAGTAGTAGTAGTAGTAGTAGTAATACTACTAGTAGTAGTAGTAGTAGTACTAGCAGTAGTAGTAGTAGCAGTAGTACTAGCAGTACTAGTAGTACTAGTAGTAGCAGTACTAGTAGCAGTAGCAGTACAAGTAGTAGTAGCAGAGACTAGTAGTAGTAGCAATACTAGCAGTACTAGTAGTAGTAGCAGTACTAGTAGTAGTAGCAGTACTAGTATTAGTAGTAGTAGTACTAGTAGTAGCAGTACTAGTAGTAGCAGTACTAGTAGTAGTAGCAGTACTAGTAGTAGTAGCAGTACTAGTAGTAGTATCAGTACTAGTAGCAGTACTAGTAGTAGTAGCAGTACTAGTAGCAGTACTAGTAGTAGCAGTACTAGTAGCACTAGTAGTAGCAGTACTAGTAGTACTAGTAGTAGCAGTACTAGTACTAGTAGTACTAGTAGTAGCAGTACTAGTACTAGTAGTACTAGTAGTAGTAGCAGTACTAATCACATTTCAAATCAAATCAAATTTATTTATATAGCCCTTCGTACATCAGCTGATATCTCAAAGTGCTGTACAGAAACCCAGCCTAAAACCCCAAACAGCAAGCAATGCAGGTGTAGAAGCACGGTGGCTAGGAAAAACTCCCTAGAAAGGCCAAAACCTAGGAAGAAACCTAGAGAGGAACCAGGCTATGTGGGGTGGCCAGTCCTCTTCTGGCTGTGCCGGGTGGAGATTATAACAGAACATGGCCAAGATGTTCAAATGTTCATAAATGATCAGCATGGTCGTATAATAATAAGGCAGAACAGTTGAAACTGGAGCAGCAGCACGGTCAGATGGACTGGGGACAGCAAGGAGTCATCATGTCAGGTAGTCCTGGGGCATGGTCCTAGGGCTCAGGTCCTCCGAGAGAGAGTAAAAAAGAGAAAATTAGAGAGAGCATATGTGGGGTGGCCAGTCCTCTTCTGGCTGTGCCGTGTGGAGATTATAACAGAACATGGCCAAGATGTTCAAATGTTCATAAATGATCAGCATGTTCGAATAATAAGAAGGCAGAACAGTTGAAACTGGAGCAGCAGCACGGCCAAGTGGACTGGGGACAGCAAGGAGTCATCATGTCAGGTAATCCTGGGGCATGGTCCTAGGGCTCAGGTCCTCCGAGAGAGAGAAGGAGAGAATTAGAGAACACACACTTAGATTCACACAGGACACCGAATAGGATAGGAGAAGTACTCCAGATATAACAAACTGACCTTAGCCCCCCGACACAAACTACTGCAGCATAAATATTGGAGGCTGAGACAGGAGGGGTCAGGAGACACTGTGGACCCATCCGAGGACACCCCCAGACAGGGCCAAACAGGAAGGATATAACCCCACCCACTTTGCCAAAGCACAGCCCCCACACCACGGTACCAGTACTAGTAGTAGTAGCAGTACTAGTAGTAGCAGTACTAGTAGTAGCAGTACTAGTAGTAGTATCAGTAGCAGTACTAGTAGTAGTAGCAGCAGTACTAGTAGCAGTACTAGTAGTACTAGTAGTAGTACTAGCAGTAGTAGCAGCAGCAGTACTAGTAGTAGTACTAGTAGTAGCAGTACTAGCAGTACTAGTAGTAGCAGTACTAGTAGTACTAGTAGTACTAGCATTACTAGTAGTAGTAGCGGTAGTAGTAGTACTACTAGTAGTAGTAGTACTAGTAGTAGTAGTAGTACAAGTAGTAATATCAGTAGCAGTACTACTAGTAGTAGTAGTAGCAGTAGCAGTAGTAGCCATACTAGTAGTAGTAGCAGTAGTAGTAGTAGTAGCAGTACAA